>NW_023619142.1:0-12031 GCF_014905685.2 Nematolebias whitei
TATTATGAAATTCTTTATCAAAAGGGCTCGTGAACGGTCGGCACAGATATTCAGACCAGAAGGAAAAATAAAACACAGAGGCTGTTACTGCTAGGAGTAATAAGTGTCCTTTATTAACCTGCCACAGAAAACAGCCAAGCAAAAAACATGTACACTCGTACACTCTTAACACACAAATTGATATGAAATAACTTCTCACCGTGACACTGGCCGGGAAGTCGTTTTCGACCCAGGTAAAGAAGAATCACATCAAAATGGCGCATGGCACCAGCGCGTGCTGATCCATCACAGGACTTCCAAAGATTAAGTTGCCTGTCACACTTCCTTTATACCATTTCCCTGACCGGATCGCGTGAGAGCATTCAAAAACAAGTTTGATGGTTAGCAGAACAACGGATGAGGAGCTGGTGATTTATTACAAAGAAGGAGCACGGTGACCTCAAGGCGGGCCAAGACCCTGAAGTTAGAGATACTCCTTAAACTTCCTAAAGAGGAAATACGCACTCCTCCATCCCTGTGCAAACCATCAAAGAATGTCCCAAATATTAACAAAGGCAACATAAATCATTCCCCCCTTTGTCTTTGTGACATGTTAAACAAAGTACAATCCCTAATATGTGAATAACACGTTGTATAAGTGTGTTTTTAAACTACATGTAAATGAGTATAAATTGACATAAAAGCATCAAAATAATAATTCCTATATCAGCCCAGCAGCTTGTGGATGATAAGGAATGTGAAAAATCCATTCAACATGTTTTTCAGCTGACCAGTCTTTCACCTGTTTTCCAGTAAAATGGGTCCCATTATTTGTTCGTATCTGAAGGGGAACCCCATAAAATTATTTCATCATACTAAGACATTTTAAAGTAGATGCTTGTGTAGTGAACTTGACCTGATGTCAAAACTAAGCCTAAGGTCAAAACCCTTGACCTTAAGAACCTTGTGGGACAGAAACTGTCATTTCATTGATTTGAATCCAGAAATACAGGTTCACCCATCCTGAGACTTTCTTTCTTGATTTCAAGTGAAAGAACACTCTTTTTTCTATTATCATTACTATTTTACAAATGTTGATAATCAAAGTGTTTTAGTTCAAACCATTTTAGATGTTGCAGTGAACTAATCAATTTTATTAACTGTGAAACAGTGTAATGAATTTTTATTCCTCATGCAAAGTTAGAATTCATGTTAAAGCCTGTTACAGAGTAATTATGCATTTTCTGATGTTCTGTCTTTGAATGAGCAGTGTACGTTAGTTCCAAGGTCGGAATCTAAGCAGACAAGTTGTTGGAACGAATGGTCGTTGTTTTACATCCTCTCAGACGTAAATAGAGCAGTTGGCACCTGTTTCTCCAAACTCGCCCAAACATTTCTCTCTCTGTCTCTGAGAACATTTTCAATATGTTCCATAACAATTCTTGCTGTTTTCTGACTTCTAGTAACCTCTTACGTCACAAAACACACCCCTGTCTGGTTGATATTGACCAATCAGAAACTCCCAAATGAACCGGAAATAGAGCCTTTTTAAATGTCGGTACTTCCTAGTTCTCTCAGTTCGGTGAAGTGGCAGTTCTGTGATGTGCCCAGTTCTCAGTTCTGTGAGTTCTGTGAAGTTCTGTTGGAGTCTGGCTGGGAAACAGGAATATCCTGACATGACCGCAGAGCTCTTCCGAGTTTTATGGGATTATAACACTTCCACCTCTGGGTGGAACTCTGACGGACTCCACTCATGTGAAGTCCACTTGCTGAGGTGAGCTTGTGTTGGACGGAATATCTTCACTGCTTCGGACGATTCACAGCCATCCTACGGAGACGCTGAAAGGTAGCGTTAACTGGAGCTCCTCTTCTACTGATTCATCGTCAGAGAGGTAAATGAGTCTAGTCTCCGACTGAGCGTACCGAGGAAAGCTGGGTCGGATGGAGGGTGTCGTCCTGTCAACACTTTTCACTCATACACACCACATTCTCCCTCATCCATCTTTCACTCCCTTTAAACTTCATTTTCCATCTTTAAATTCTTCTATCAAGTAGAAATCATTCCAGATATTTTAGAAATGTCTGTGTAAAGTTTCAACCATCGCCGTATGGTTTTCTAAGTGTACAGCTGCTGATTAATTATGTTGTTAATTTCATCTTTTGCCAAATTAATGTAAATGTTTGATGTTAAACTTTGATTCTGTAAATAAATGGCCACATTCATTTTGATGGGTCAAAGATAAATAACGTCTCACGTTACATTTTATTAAAATCAATGCACGTTTTATTCAGTCCAGAAAAATGAGAGAATCCGTTTTAATTGATGAATATATCTAAGCATCTGTTCATCTACACTTGATTAGCATATTTACAAGGATGAGTCACCAACACACCTGAATATGTATCTACAGCCGTACATACATATCTACACCCCTGTGACATGGGCAAAGGGCCAATGAAATCCATCTGCCAGATTTGGGCTGGCCCCTTCCCTCTGTGTATTTGTCCTTGCGTATTTGTCCTTGCATATGCTGTGGTGACCCCCTTTTCTGATGCTGACATGCCTCACATTGCTGTGTTGCAGTTTTATGTCATCAGTTTAGTTCTACAAATAATCAGACAATTCTTCATACATAACCACTTCATGCAAAAGTGTCAGCAATTAACTTTTATTTATAAAAAAAGAAATCCTTCTTCTGGTCTTGGCCCCACTCAGAATATTTAGCTCATCAGTTTCTCCAAACTGAGGTTGTTCTAAAGCCTATGTGCAGCAGGTAAGATTTTACTTGTTCATAACTTTTTCCACAGAACCCCTCTTGAAAAGAGCTGAACTTTTACTTTAAATGTGAAACAACTGCAAAACAAGATGGTGAATTTTTTCATCTCAGATATTTTTAGATACTTCGAGTTGTTTTAGATGCCGTCAAAACTACAGCTGCAGATGAACCATTTATAAACAACATATGATACACTTCCTTCAAAGCAGCCAGCTTAACACATCCCCTTTAAGTGCTCTGATGACATTTTTATTTTAGACATTTCAAATCCACCCGTTTCCCTTCAACCATCTTGGCTTTAGGCATTTTAATTCATCCTTTGTGGCCCTCAATGTCAATGTTTGGGCCTTTAATGTCAACATCAGGTGTTTTAATTTCTCCTTTGACCTTTGGCATTTTAACATCAATATCACCTTCAAGTTTGGGGCCTTTTAATTTAACGTCAAAATCTGGGATCTCTAATTCTGGACCTTTGATGTTCAATGTTGACAATATCTACTTTCAGAAGGTTGATGTCAACTTCTGGACCTTCTACTTTTGGCCCTTTTAATCCAAATAATGGCATCCAGCCCTCAGCTCTTCTGCTGACACACCATCCATCTCAGCTGGAGGCACTCCTGTCTGTATTAATGCCCTCTAGAAAACAGAACGAGCAGGTTCCTGCATGTTATTCCGGCCGTCCCTTCTCGGCCCATGACCCATGGGTTGACTAAATGTTTTTTTTCAGGGTTTTCAGCTCTGTGTTTCTCTCTATGTTCCAATCTCCGAGTGCACCCAGTTTCAACACTCGGCTTCGAACATCAGTCCTTGAAAAAACATGTAGATGATAATCTACTACCCAACGCACAGCGAGCGCATTCCTTACACACAGCCGAACCAATCTTTGCTCGCATCCCCCTAGGGTCACCCAATGCCCCTGTAAATCAGGCCAATCCGATGCTCCAGGAAACATCTGTCGGGCTGCCTCTGCACAAGCTTCAAACGACGGTCTCGTGTCTTGCAAAGTTCTGACTCGATGCGCTGAATTCACTACCTGACCTCCACCTTTATCCAACAGCCTAGCTACCCGAGCATCTGTGGGTTGTGCAGTCTGTTGTTTATATATTTTAGACAAGTAAGCAACCTCCTTGTCTCCCCAGATGTTACCGTCCCAACTCGACGGATCCCATCTGTCATCTAGTGCGGCAACAAAAGCTCGTACCCGTTTAGGTGACACACTGTGCTTCTTTTTCTTGAATTTTTCTCGTTTCAACCGGGACACCTGTTCCACCGCCCCGTCAGCTACCCTGCTCATCCTATCAAACACAACTAACAACTGGGATGGGGATTCTTCCCACCCTGGTACAACTTTTTCTCCGTTCCACTCACGCCTCCTCAGGCGTCTGAATCAACTTTTTTTCCGTTCAGCTCACGCCTCCTCAGGCATCTGCTTCAACTTTTTCTCAACTTTAATCTCTTTTTCCTTTTTTTAAACATTGTTCAGCCCTTCCTGATATCCTGTTCGTGACGCCAGAAAAATGTTCTGTGAAATTATCTTAAACAAAATAGATACAGGTTTAGGGAAAGGTCGGAACAATGAATGAAAACTCTCAGGCTGTTTTCTGCTAGAATAATAAGTGTCATTTATTAAACCGTCACAGATACAGCAAAGCAACGTACATTCAGTACAAATCAAGCATTGATGTAAAGCCCCTCACTGTGACACCAGACCAAGGAAGCCGTTTTCAGTCCGAGTAGAAAGGTAACATCAATTTAGGCTGGGCATCGGATCAGGATCCACAGCAGACTTCAACTATTATTCTGAGTGTTACACTTTTATACTCTCCCTCTGACTGGGTGACGTGCGGGCAGAGCAAAACACGTTTTCCATCATCAAGGCAGTTTGTACAGCAGAGCGATGGCTCATAAAAACATGTCTTTCAAACCCAAGGTCGTGGGTGGATGAAAGACCTGTTTACAGCAAACTCCGGGTCGTTGTAACCGTAAGACGGGCCAGATCTTCCGGCAAGAACACTCCTGGAGGTTTATTTTCATTCCTCCAAAACACATCTGCAGCACAAGGCCTGATTTGCACAGATAAGCTGCATATAAAATGAATATAAAATAAGTATAAATTGACATAAAAGCATCAAAATAATCTTATATCAGCTACCCTCCACTTCTCACGGTAGATTATCGCGAGACCTCCTCCTCGGCTAGACTCACGAGGTAAAGGTGTGTAAACAAACACCGGAGGAGTAGCATCATTGAGAGAAGTAAAGTCGTTAGGCTGTTGCCATGTTTCAGTGAGATATAGAAAGTCCAGCTCACGGTCAGAGATGATATCCTACACCAGACACTCCTTACTTGTAAGCGAGCGGATGTTGAAGAGCCCGAAGTTGATTGTTTTATTGTGGTTGACAGCGGCGTTAGCTGGCCAAGCCAAGCAGGCCAACACACTGTGATCAGCGCAGCATCCGGTGCTCCTCGGTGGACGTCGTACAGTTGACCAGATAGATCCAATGGAGTTGGGTCCGTCACAGCAGAAGATCCAGCGAGAGCCTCGGTGAGTGTATTTCCGATGGGGCTGATAGAAGATGTCTCGTGTAGGAGCAGAGCTGGTGGTGGTGGCCCATGTAGATGTAAACGGAGCTTATAAAGCTCAGTGGCAGAGTACTGGAGTATTGCTGTCGTTGGGTGATGGATCACAAACAGTACAATCCAGGCTAGAACAAGCCACACATCGTAAGCCCAAATAGTTGCTGGGGACATGTCAGCAGGTAGGCTGATGGTCTTCGTTCAGACAAAACAGAGGCAGCTACTGAATTAGAAGTTTAAATTAACGAGCGAACAACTCATAGATAACAATAAGCAAAGTTTTCAGATGATAAAATTACAAAAAAAAAATACTAAAAACCGAAAAAGAAGTCGAGGAGCAGTGGCTGCAATACACGCCAGCGTTCACTCAGGGACGCGTCCCAGATAATAATATATATAATAATATATAAGATGGAGCTAGGTTGTTGAGAGCTTTGTAGGTTAGAAGTAAGATTTTGAATTCAATATATGAATATGTAGTGAACTTGACCTGATGTCAAATCAATGACCTTAGGATCATATGGTCAGAAACTGTCATTTCATTGATTTGCATCCAGAAATACAGGTTGATCGATCCTGAGACTTTCTTTCTTGAATTAGTCAAGTGGAAAAGACAATTCTCTATGATCATTACTATTTTACAAATGTTTGATAATCAAATTGTGTTAGTTCAAACAATGTTTACATGTTGAAGTGAACTACTCATTTTTATTTACTTAAACAGTAGTAATGATTTTTAGTCCTCAATTCAAAGTGAAATCAAGTTAGAGAACGTTAGAGAGTAATGATTCAATTTCTTGATTTTTCTGTCTTCAATGAGCAAAGTTGTAAGTGTGTTAAAGTTCAAGCTTCGGTCAACTAGAAAGTTTACTGAAAAGAAATGTCATGTTTAACTTTTACAGCAAGATACAGGAGAGGTGGCTCCACGAAGACTGGTTTTCTCCAACAATCTTTCTGTCTGTTCTTAAACAATCTTAATCTCTATCCTTGACTTTCCATAACACCTTACATCACAAACCACACCTCTGTTCTGGTCCATCCACCAATCAGAGGCTCTCAAACGAACCGGAAGTGGAGCCCATTTAAATATCGGCACTTCCTAGTTCAAAGTAGAGTTCAGAGAGTTCAGGAATCCAGAAGGCAGAGAGTTTGGGAGTTCATGAATGCAAACGCAGGCATTCATGGATGCTGCTAAACCAAACAAGCTGAACCAGAGACGATTTTGGGAATTATAACTTCTGTTTGGATAACCTCGCACGGCTCTCGAGGTATTTGGCTGTTCTCACTGAGACGCTGAACAGTGGTTGGAAGTGAGACTCCACGCCGGAACTGATCTATCTTCAGAAAAGGTAAAAGTCGACCTTCACCAAAAGTGTACTGTGGGACAAGCTGATTTCCGAAGGAGCGTGTACGTTCTGGTTAACACAGACAAATTCCCTCACACATCTCTCTGTAAGATAAATCTCAATTTTCCATCTTTAAACTCTCCTTTCTGCTAGAAAATTAATCCAGATGTTTTCATTAATGTCTGTGGTGAAGCAACGGAAAACCATGGCCGTATGGTTTCCTGGTTGTAAAGCTGATTAATTATGTTGTTGTTTTCATATTCTGCCAAATTAATGTAAATGTGTGATGTGTTAAACTTGATTCTGTTAATAAATGACCCACTCGCTTGGTGAGTCAAAGATAATTAACGTCTCACGTCCACATTTCTGTTAAATTCAATGCACGTTTCATCCAGTCCAGAAAGAAGAGTGAACCCGTTTTAATTGATGAATATATCTAAGCATCTGTTCATCTACAAATATGTCCAAAATATAATCTTAAAAACTATTTTGAAGCACTTTTTTGAGCAGTACCAACACAATGATTTTAAGCAGAAAAGCCTTAAATTTTTTGGAAACTTTTCCTATGTGCTGCTAGAAATATACTTTTAACACTAGTTGGAATATCCTCATATTTATTTATGGTTCAGGTTTCCGTTTTTCAATGACGTCCCAAAATCTGCATTAGAATAAACTCAAAACAGGATTCAGAGAAATTAATCAAATTAATTAAGGAGTGATCCCAATCAGCAAGATACTGTAAGGATGGTACTTTTCTGTGGCCCGGTTTGTGTCTGTTTCCCTCGTGCTTCCTCATTAGTTTCCATTGTTGCCACCTGTGTCTCGTCCCAGCTGTTTGTCATCATGTCTCGTCTTCTCCCAGTATTTAAGCTGTCCTATTGTGTCTTGTTCTTTGTCGGGTCGTCTTCGTTGGTACTCTCCCTTGGGTCTCCTGAGTCTTGCCCTGAGTCTTTCCCTGAGTCTTCCTGGTCCCTCGAGTTCCCCGTGTCTCTCGTGTCTCCTGAGTTCCCCGTGCCTCCTTCCTTATTCATGTAAGTTTTGCTGCCCCGTCAGCTTGTTTATTTTGTACTTTTATTTACCTTTAAAATCCTATTTTTGTATTTCTGCCGAGTTGAGTCCCTGTTCTGCACTCTGGGTTCGCTCCTAACCTCAAACCATGACAGTTACACTGCCTGGCCCCCCACAAAAAGTCACCAACAAAAAAAGGGCAAACAATAATATTTCGATGGACCGCCTTTAGCTTTGATTACATCATACATTCTCTGTGTCATTGTTTAGATAAGCTTCTTCAATGTCACAAGATCTGTTTCCATCCAGTGTAACATTAATTTTTCACCAAGATCTTGCATTGATGACTAGGAACTGGTCATGATGGGTGCATCACTTCACCTACTTATCTTCTTACCCTGATGTGCCCATCACTCTGAAACAGGGTCAATCTGAACTCATCAGACCACCTGACCTTCTTCCATTGCTCCAGAGTCCAATCTTTATGCTCCCTAGCAAATTGAAGCCTTTTTTTCTAGTTAGCCTTACTGATTAGTGGTTTGCTTAAGGTCACTGTTGGATTTGATATATTTTATATCTTTTGACAAGCCTTGACATTTATCTGATGATGTGAAATGATGCATTTTCTACAAGGTGTGTGCCGGTATAATCATACACTAATTACGTCATGTTATCTCACAAGTGCTAAGGATAATCATACAAGTTCACATTTGATATAATTTTGAGGGAAACAGAGACAGGTAAGACACTTGTTAGTGCAGCAGGAAACGATCCTTCTTTGTTCATCTGAGCAGAGCAGCTGAGAGTGAGGGCCCAGCAATGTGACACACGGCGTACACATTGATTAAACATAAATAACACTAAAACACAAACATTCATATACTTTATACTTAAAACAGATGGAGTATTTATGCTCTCACATTAATAATAGTTCAGACACACAGAAAACGTGTTTTAAAGCTTTACACAGACGAGAGCCAGAGTAAGTGTCCTGTGTTCCAAAACAAAGCTCGTAAATCAACCCTTATCAGTAAAAGAATGCGCAAGGCCGTCTGGAGTAACCATGGATAAGATCTGCTCCTGACTGGCTGAACAGGGTGTCACTCAGACCATCAAGAGGTTTTGACACCCAATCACAAGTCTGTCCGAACCCGAAAGGGCGGGACATGAGAAACCTATAAATCTCGCTCAGACACAAAGTTTGGTTGAACAAACATCGGCTGATTGACCAGGAAGGTTCATTCTGATTTTGTTCCTCAGACTACACTCTGATTATATGTAATATCTGCATACTTTAACTTTGTCTCAATTAAATCTTTTATACTAAGGTGAAGTGCTCCTGAAATTCTGTGCTCGGGTCATTTGAACACCCCAAAATCCTTCACTACACAACAATCCCTTGAGTTCCCTTCACATTGTGAGTGTGGAAGATGGTAACTCAGGGATATGTTTAATAGTGAAAGTAAGAGCATTTCCGGTAAGATGTCGCATGTGCATTGTGGCTTGCAATCCACCTCTGCTGATGGGTTCGGATTATTTGCGTTTTGTTCATTTTTTATCTGGGACATAAACTCGCTGCTGGTGTATGACCGACAACAGATCCTGGATCTTCGTTTTTCTGCCGCCGATGTTGTTTATTTGGACCAATATGAGCGTACTTCTGGACCCCCCCCCCCTTCCCCCGCTGCTGGCGGACGTGCCTGTTTACCTCCGCTGCGCTCTCCACCTGCCTGCCCGGAGACATTGCTCCAGACGCCGGGGAAAACGTGCTGGGTGGCTGGTAAAGCTTAAAGCCCTGCACACAGCACCTTCGTCTTCAGCTGGTGGTCATGGTTTCCATCGCCAGCTTCCCGCGTGCCCGGACCAGGTAAACAACGGGAGTTGTCGGCCGGTGCTCCGCACGGACCAACCCGGAGGGGCCGTTATTGAAAACCTGCGGCCACTGGCGTGCGCAAACTCCACCGCTGCTGGTTCCACTTCGGACAGTATCTGTATGTGTTTTGTCAACACAAGATCTGTTACCAACAAAATTTTATCATGAAGGACTACTTTCAAGAGAATGATTTGGACTTTTTCTGCATCACAGAGACTTGGATGTCTCCGGGTGAGTCCAGTGCCTTGACAGAATTATTGCCACCGAACTGTCTGTATTTTAACGCACCGCGGCCATCAGGCCAGCGCGGTGGTGGATTATTAACAATATCCAAACCAACTTTTGACTGTAAACAACTGCCCATCCCATTTTTCAGCTCCAGCTTTGAGCTGAGAGTCTTTGAATTCGGCCATTCGCCTTCGACTTTATGTGCGCTCGTCTATCACCCACCTCGATCTAAGGACTTCATGAGTTTTCTGATTTCTTGGCTAAAATCACACCAAAATATGATCATGTTTTCATTATTGGGGACCTTAATTTGCATGTGTGCTGTCAGGAGAAGCCCTTGCTTAAGGACTTTTTAGATTTATTGGACTCATTTAATCTAACTCAGCATGTAAACGGTCCCACCCAAGAGCGCGGACATACACTGGACCTTGTTTTAACTCGTGATGTGACTGTTTGTAATGTTGAAATTGGTGACAATGTTTTGTCAGCCCACATGCCAGTCCAGTTTGAATTCACCCTCTCCCATCTAACTCCTAAACCGTGCATTCCTGCACATAGTATCCGGGCCATTAACCACTTCACTGTTGCTCGTTTTACAGACGTTTATAACTCTGAAATGATAATTCAGCCCCCAGTGTTTCTCACCACCACTAAGGAGCTGACATCCCAGTTCAACTCTGTCTGCTTAAAGACTCTGGATCATGTCGCTCCTGTTAAAACTAGAAAATCAAAACTCAGAGCAGAACCTTGGCTGAGTAATGTCATCAAGGCCGTTAGGCAGCAATGTAGGAGGGCAGAGTGCAAATCAAGGAAAGACATGCTGCAGGTCTCTTTTTAAATACTTAAAGAGAGTTGGCGCCGTTATCAGAAAGCAGTAAAAGCTGCTAAATCCAAATGGTATGGTATGGTATAAAGTTTATTCATTTAAAAAAAGTACAAAACAATTCCATAACAATATAAAAAAATACAAAAGATTTAAAATGAAAGGCAGAAGAAAGAAGAAAAAATCTTATTATATCTGCCCCTTTTTTCAAACAATTATTTCAATCATAATAATTTTCAAGTAATAGAACAAAATGAATAACTTTCTAATGTTTCTAATTCTAATACAAAAAAACACACTAAGCTACTTCATATATACTTTTTTAACAATTCAGCTTTGATCTTTTTCTTAAAGGTACACATCGACTTGGCATTTTTCACATCACTCTCTAGACCATTCCACAATCCAACTCCTTGGATTGAGGTAGACCTTCCCTTCAGACTAGTTCTGAATTTTGGTTTGACAAATATCTCTATCCCCTTAAGATTATAACAACTTTGTCTTTTAACAAAATTTCTTTGGATATTTAAAGGTAATGTGTTATTTTGAGCCCTATACATAACTGATAAAATACTATAATCTACCAAATCATGGAACTTCAATAACTTCAGTTGATAAAATAATGTGCTTGATGGGTGACTGTAATGCTTTCTGGTGATGATTCTTACAGCTCTTTTCTGTAAAATAAAAATAGGTTTTGTAAATGTTTTACACGCTTTCCCCCAAACATCAATGCAATAGATTAAATGCGGAACAATGATTGTGTTATACAACATGTACAGAGCTTAATCATTTAATAATTCTCTGACTTTGTATAGTACTGCAATAGATTTAGATATTTTTGTTCTTACAGAATGTATGTGATTTTTCCATGTTAGTTGTTCATCAATGATTACACCCAAAAATTTCATCTCATTAACTCTACAAATCTCAACACCCTCAATTTTAAATGGATCATCAACAGTTCTCTTTTTGTTACTAAATATCATGTATTTAGTTTTATCTAAATTTAATGATAATTTATTAAGTTTAAACCAAGTTTGTATTTTATCAAATTCTGTCTTCATCAATTCCAACATCCGTTTTACATCTTTACCCAAACAAAAAAATGTGGTGTCATCTGCAAAAAGGACACATTTGAGGAGTCCTGATACATTCACTAAGTCATTCACATATAAAATAAATAACTTTGGTCCAAGTACAGAGCCTTGAGGAACTCCACAAGTGATATTGCACAGGTCAGATCTTACACCATTTATTTGTACAAACTGTTTCCTATCTTTCAAATAGCTAGATACCCAGTGTAATGCTGGTCCTCTTATACCATATTCATTTAATTTTTCAAGGAGAATAGTGTGGTCAATAGTATCGAATGCTTTTTTTAAATCAACAAAAATACTAACACAATACTGTTTTTGAT
>NW_023619142.1:12131-12213 GCF_014905685.2 Nematolebias whitei
GAGAGCGCCGACCCCTCTGGAGATTTGGAGAGCGCCGACCCCTCTGGAGATTTGGAGAGCGTCGACCCCTCTGGAGATTTGG
>NW_023619142.1:12223-13288 GCF_014905685.2 Nematolebias whitei
CCCTCTGGAGATTTGGAGAGCGTCGACCCCTCTGGAGATTTGGAGAGATGAGGACCTACCTCAGGGGCTGCGTGCAGCGTGGAGTCCACCTCAGGGATGGCTGCAACAGGAGTCTTTAGAGTCTTATTTCTGATAACAAAAAATCATACTCAGGGAGCAAAGAAAGGCCTGGGATAGAAAGTAAAAAATCTTCCATCTGCGTCAAAACTAAATCAAAGGAGGACGGGTTATTTTTAACTGAATTAAATAGTTCAAAAAGGGCTTGATTAACATGAAAAATATTTTCAGGGGAAAATGAATGAAAAAAGGGAATGTCTGTATGAGTGGATTTGGTGACGGGTGCCGCCCCCACCGGAAACCTGGAAGGTGAGGCGGCGGAACACGCCCCCATGGAGTCACACTGAATATTCTCCGGAGGTACGGCCGGGCTGGGTCGAACAGCCGCAGCGCAGAGTGGCGGTGAGAGGCCGGATTCTGCCCCCACCAGGAACCTGGAAGGTGAGGCGACGGAACCCACCCCAGTAACGTCAACCGGACCGGACTCACCGAAACGAACAGTAGTGGACCAGAGCTCCCGTGGGACGCTGGATCTCGCCCCCACCGGAAACCTGGGAGGTGAAGCAACGGACCCCGCTCCCACGAAAACACCGGAACCAGCTCTGAAGTTCTGCTCGGCCGACGAGACCGGCCCGGTCGCTGCAGACTGCCTCCGGAACCGTCCACCGCGGCGGCGGTGGGACGGTGGATGGACAGAGACGGAGAGGAGCTCGTCCATCACGGCACGAGGAGGGAAAAAAGACAAATGGTGAGTGTTGCCGAGTGAGAACCCTGCCCGCTGGGTTCTGTTCTGGTCGGGTCGTACTGTCATGGTTTGAGGTTAGGAGCGAACCCAGAGTGCAGAACAGGGACTCAACTCGGCAGAAATACAAAAATAGGATTTTAATGGTAAATAAAAGTACAAAATAAACAAGCTGACGGGGCAGCAAAACTTACATGAATAAGGAAGGAGGCACGGGGAACTCAGGAGACACGAGAGACACGGGGAACTCGAGGGACCAGGAATAC
>NW_023619143.1:0-13288 GCF_014905685.2 Nematolebias whitei
GCTCAAGTTCTGCTTGTTTTAGCTCATGTTCTGCTTGTTTTAGCTCAGGTTCTGCTTGTTTTTGTTTAGTTGTGTGACCCAGCAGGCCGGTTTCCTTCAACTCTAATCTCAGATTAAGGATTAAAGTTCAGATGAAATGTTTCTAAAGGGGGACTGAAAGCAGAAAGTTTGTTGTCTCCTCTGAGATTCGTCCATCCATGATTTGAGTACCAGCTGATCTTCAGCCCACGTCCTCAGCCCACTGTGGACTCCCGGTCCCTCTGAGACTCTGTCTCCCCCATTGTCCCCTCAGGCTCTATTTGTGCAGCGTCCCGTCCTCGTCTCGCAGCCATAAATCCGTGGGTCGAGCAGCTGAGACAACACAACGGAGCACTTTGCCTCTTTCTCCAACACGTGTGTGAAGTCGAGCTGACGGGCGGTGGAGTAACGAGCCACTGAGGACTCGTTTCAGGGTTTCACAGCACCTGCAGCTCCCAAGGAGCTGAGGGCCCGGTAACACCGGGAGACGAGACCTGGACCCATGGGATGGAGATGAGAACGTTTCCCACTGCTGAAACAGAACATGATGTGGTTTAACAGGAGAACAGTCACGGCGTCTGCCCGTCCACAAACTGATATACAGCAAAGACCTCTCCACACCTTTGACATTCATTTGTGACATTGACCTTGGAGCTGGGGGGTGAAATGTGCACGCTACAAGTTAAACTGTTGTGATCAGATCACAAGTTATGGTCCAGATAGGAGAACGTTTACGAACGGACCGAGACTTTACCGTAATATGTCCGTAAATATAAACCCTTAAAAACACAAACCATGTTGGTGTTCACGGCGTGTGACAGGCTGCGGCGTGCACCTGACGCCGTCTACAGAGACCCGAGTCATTCCAGGAAAGGTTAAAGAGCCTGTTTCATTATAAAAATGTTACAGTGACACACTCAGAACCAGAACCCAAGAACCTCTCCTCAGCAACATTTAAAGAGCGAGGCATGAAAGGCTTTCTGCTGAAACCAACACAACGCTGACATTTTCTATTAGGGGCTGGAGACGAGAGTCTGCTGAACACCAAGAGGAACTCACTCCTCTGAGGTCCAAAACGTCAACAGCAGGGGATTAGGTGAAACAATGGACCGGGAACCTGAAGACGAGTTCTGTGTGAGGGCTCAGAGGTTCTGATGGGGGTGGAGACGATGGGAGAATCTGACAGAGAAGGGTTTAGTTCAGGTTTTGTGTCGGATGAAGCAGTTTTTGGACACTTGGAAGAGGACTTCTGTCTCTGTCTGATCCGGTTCTGAGCTAAAGGCACTGTCCTGATGTCCAGACAGACCAGTTGTCTCTAATGTCCAACAACTGGTCATTTCCTGCTTTATAAGATTTTTTTGTTTTTATTTTACTTTTTTAATCAGGCTCTAAAATCTTCAACTCCAAAACACAACAGATTCCACAACTTTTTTATTTCCCTGTTCTCAGAGCTCCCCCCGATTGACGGAGCTCCTCCTACTATCAATAAGGCTGAGCCCCTCTAAGCTTCTTGGATCCAGGATCTGGTTCTTTCAGTCCTGATTCAACCCCGTGACCACAGGTGAGGGTTGGACCGTAGACAGACCAGTAAATCCAGAGCTTGGCCTTTACACTCAGCTCTTTCTTCACCACGACCAACCGAAGCAACACCCTCATTACTGAGGACAAGGTCCTGATCTGTGGACCCATCTCCCGCTCCATCCTACCATGACTCATGAACAAGACGTCCAGAGACTTGAACTCCTCCACCTGAGGCAGAGACTTTTATATTTAATGTATAAACAGTTAAAGAGCCGGCAGTAGGCCGAAGTACTGCCAGTCTGAAAACACAGGAGAGGAAACGAGGCTGAGTCAGCGTTCACTTCACCCGTCCAGATGAGACGAGTCCAGACTCACTGAAGGCGACACAGATTAGAACGGATCCATCAGCCGCACGGCTGTCAGTAGATTAGAGCTGGATTAAATTCAGATTGTTGGGATCTAATTAACCGGATTGAGGTGGGCTCCTGTAAACCAGTTTAGACTTGATGAGATAATCTCAGGTCTGTTGAAGTGGATTAAACTCCTGAGTGCTGCTGAGACCCAGAACCCAGAATCCCGAGGTCGGGTTCAGTTCTGTCAGAATCAGCTGATTGACTGAAACTCGTGTTCAGGTGTGTTCTGGAAGGAAACGCGGGGTTGAATATCATGAATGCTCAGAAAACACGACCTGTTCTCCTAACAGAGGTGGCATGAAACGGTCTCCCCCGGCAACCGGAGCTGAGATACGGTTGCTATAGCGATGCTAGTTGCTCTCTTCCTCCTGGGTTTGAGTTTACCTGAGTGTTATAATTAGAGGTGTGTGTTGATGTGTGCGGGAGGTCACTGGGAACAGGAGGGGGGAGGCGGGGGTGAAAACAGACACACAAACAGAAATCCCCAGGACGTGTCCCAGAATAGCCCCACGGCGGTTGTTTGTCTTTCAATCGGTCCGTCTGTTCGGCGTGTCTCTTTCTGCCTCGGTGGTTCTGATTCTGTTGGACACAGTTTTCCTGCTTGAGGGGGGTGAGGGGGTGGACATGTTTTCTAAACTTTTCATTAAAGGGACATTACATGACGAGTCGTTAAAGGATGTTCTTGTTGCACATTTTGTTCTGATGACTTTTCGACAGCCTTTAGTTTCAATATGTTCAGTTTAATTTAATCTAGTCCAAGTCTGAAATGTTTTGTTTGTCAAATCTAGACCAGGTTTGGTCTTGAGGAGTTCATGGACAGGGGCAGCACGGTGCCACAACTGGTAGAGCTGCTGCCTCTCAGCGAGCAGGTCCCTGGTTCAATCCCGGTCCAGGGGCTTTTCTGGGTGGAGTTTCCATGTTCTCTCCGTGCATGCGTGGGTTTTCTCCGGGTATTCCGGTTTCCTCCCACAGACCAAAAACGTGCACGTTAGACTGATTTTTTTTTCTCTTTCGGCTGCTCTCTTCTTCAGGGGTCACCACAGCGAACTGTCGCACGAAGACTTTGCAGTTATTTTTACGCTGGATGTCCTTCCTGACGCAACCACAGACACTGAGCTACCACAGCCTCTGTGTGGAGCAGAGAGCTGCTATCTAGGACACCTGGAGGAGCAGATGGTGGGGGTTAAGGGCCTTGCTCAAGGGCCCAGAGTGGGATGAGTGAGGGTGGGGGCAGGTGTGGGTGCTTCACCTACCACACCCACATTTTTGATGTTGTTTGTACTGGGGCTTCAACCGGCAATCTTCCGATCACAGGCCCACCTTCTCTAACCTCTGCACCACCACTCCCCACGCATGTTAGGCTGATTGGTAACTCTAAATTGTCTCTAGGTGAGAGAGAGAGAGTGAAATGTTGTTTGTCTCCATGTGTCCCTGTGATGGACTGGAGACATGTCCAGGGTGTACCCCGCCCCTCGCACAGTGATTGCTGGACATGGGCACCGGCGACCCCCGTGACCCAAAATGGAAGATGCGGGTAAAAGATGATGGATGGATGGCGTTCATGGACAGGATCACAGGGTGCAGTCTTGGACAGGACGGGGTCTTTGACTCAGCCTTAGTAATAGAGTGAAGAGCTCCATCATTTGGGAGGAGCACTCCGTAGATCTCTGCTCCTCCTCACCAGTTGGAGTCCGTGGAGGTGGTTCTGACACTTGATTTGAGGGCCTCACTGTTGAGGTTTTCAGGGCATGTCCCACTGATTGGAAACTGTAGGGTTTCCCATGACAAGCCGGTTCTAGGTGGAGGCCAGATAATGACTTGTAAACTAAGGATCTTGCCTGGATCATGGATTTTGGGTCCTTACCTGCCGGCCTTACATTAGATTAGATAAAACTTTATTGATCACTTGGGAAGATGCTCTCAGAGAATCCCCAAGATCTCTTGGGGTGAGGCTGGTAAGACTTGTGGCTAGGTCGTTACCAAGTGGTCCGTCCAGGTTCAGGCCATCGGGCAACACTGGACTCGTGTGGACCCAGCACTTGCAGGATTTAAGGGTCTGGTACATTGCAGATTGACTGTTGGGGTGAAAGTCTTGGCAGTCCTAATCCTGGTCACTGAATCTGGTCATTGAGACGGAGCACGTCTAGTTTCAACGACAACAACCGAACAAAGAGTTCTGGTGTATCTGCAAAACCAAACGTTTTTAGTAAAATTCACTCTGAAGCGTCAGGACGGATCTGCCTGCAGCGCCAGCCGTCCATGGTGACCATCACATCAATCTGACTGCTGGCAACTAA
This sequence comes from Nematolebias whitei, assembly GCF_014905685.2. NCBI lineage: Eukaryota > Metazoa > Chordata > Actinopteri > Cyprinodontiformes > Rivulidae > Nematolebias > Nematolebias whitei. The sequence continues at coordinate 4,250 of NW_023619143.1, forward strand.
AATCTGTGTGTGTGTGTCGCTGTTTGTACTCCCCACCGACGGCCCCCCTTCTGCGTGAGTGGTGGTTCTGAAGTGGTGTCCCTCCATTAACACAGAGGGAGGTGTGTGTTGGAGATAACTGCTGTCCATCACACTCTGACACCTCACACACACACACACACTGTACCTCCTGTCGGGTCTCTCCGACACACTGGGCTGTGTGGACGGGAGCGGTGCAGCCATCACGCACACTTCACGGCGTCTCTCTGCACTCACATGCCACCATGTTGACTCACCCGTCATGAGACGGATGGATGGAAGTACAGGAATGACACGCTCGTCACTCCTGCTGCGTGTGTGTGTGGTTCCCGCTCTTATCGGTCGGTGTGTTCCTCCACTTACGTCTCAGTTCAAACATCAGTGGATGTGAATTTTCCCAGAAGTCTTAGCGGTAATCTGCGCGTACCTTTGTGATTTCATCGTCTTTACAGTAAAGTTCGGCTCAGCAGCTCCGCTTGTCGTCGGAGTTACGTAAGTGAGGCGGACGGCTTCAATCAGCTGCCATTTATCTGCATTAATATGGACCGCTGACCCGGTTCTGTTTGGACGGGCAGCTGCTTTGCTTTTCATTATCACATTACACATGCCATGACTCACTGTGTTGTTCCAGCAGAGCGGCCGCCCGTGTTCTCTGGGGGTTACTCAAAAAACAATAACATCCAGAACAACAGATTTATTCATATCTTTGTTGTTTTTACATTTTGGGTAAAATATTTAAACTCCAGCAAAACATTATTTAATGAAAAACTTTATTTAATGACTGTTTCTGATGAAACGCTGAATTTCAACATCTGTCAACTTTCTTCAGCTTAGTAATTTGGGATTTACTTTGAGAGACTTTTATTTTGGAGACTTTCTATGAGCTTTATTTTGTAGCAGCTGGTTAAAGCTTCTTGTTTGCTATTTTAAGTTTGTTTGAACTCATATAAATTGAACAAAGGAAAAACTGCTGAATAATGAAACATTCAGGGACTCAGAATCTGCTGAGTCACTCGTTGCCGTGGTGATTCCCACCATTTTTTGGTCCATATTTTGCAGAGTTGCTGGTTTCCCTGGGGATTCCTACACTTTTTTGCCCCAACATCTGTTTAATCTTTGGTTGCCTTGGTGATTCCCACCTTTTTGGCCCAGAATCTGCAGAGTCACCGGTTGCCCTGGTGATTCCCGCCATTTTTTTGTTCCATATTTTGCAGATTTTTTGGTTTCCCTGGGGATTCCTACACTTGTTTTGGCCCAACATCTGTTTGATCTTTGGTTGACCTGGTAATTTAGGGCAGGGCAGAACACCAGACATAGAAAGATACAGACAGAAACACAGAGTAAAAAGTAAGCCTGTGATTGTTTTACAAGCTGTCACAAGCCTCAGACAAACAGTCCCTGCATGAAAACTGTAAGTGGGAGCCAAAAACTACCCGGATTGTGAGAGTCAGAAGGTTCTGATGTTCTCACCCGTGTCTGACTGAGACGACAAGATTAATTATTGAAAATTAATGAGGCAGCTTCAGTCTTCATATTACTAATAATGTGCCAATTATCTGCTTTGTCTTTATTTTTTGTAAAGCGTAGTAACATTATTTTAGAGAAACTTAAATTCAATTCAATTCAGTTTATTTATATAGCGCCAAATCACTACAAAGTTGTCTCTTGGACTTTACAGGAACATTCATATACATAAAAGCCAATTAGTAAAGTTCTCTATCTAAGGAATCAAAATAAAGGTCGTAACATATAAATCTTATATAAGTGGGTGGTTTGTTTCTACCTTGATGTTTTTTATCCTCAGCTCCAACTGTTGATCATGAAGGTGATAATATATACAGGAGGCTCAGACGGACATGAGTCAGTGGGAGAATGCTGTTTAAAACCTCTCAGTTTGTGTGGCGGCCCGGTGGGGGCGGTCCCAGCTGGGGCTGGGTCATTGCAGTGGGTCTGTGACCACGGGGTTGTTGGTTGGATTCCCAGGATAGAGTCTGCTCAGCAGCAGGTTTTCCAGTCTCTGAGGTGAGTCAGAGTTAGTCGGAGCAGAGGTGTGTTCATGACGCCGGTATGGCCGCTCCACTCAAACTTTGGTCCTGAACCTGCAGGAGCTCTAACTTCCTGCTTCCTGTCTGTGGTTCTAAGAGCTCCACTCTGCTGGGGTTCGGCGGGTCAGCCGCGGCCGCCCAGCGGCAGTGACTGTGACAGGACCTGACTGTGGAATATTATTTATACCAAACGTCTTACCCGTCTCGTCGATCTGTCTCAGCCCTGACGAGCGTGGGCGGGCCACGAGTCGTAAACGCCGGCGAGGAAACAGAGACGCTCTGTTAGGAGTGAACAGAGAGACGGACAGAAACGCCATTTCAAAATGTCGCCTACGCCCACATCCTGCACCGACTGTTCGATTCTCACAGCTGTAAGAAAAAGCAGGCCGTTATGTAACGTCCCTCCTGATGACTTGAAACTCCCGAACGTTGGACCGGCCTTCACTTTCCAAGTTTCTGCAGGTTTTCACGCCGTGATGGAAGAAGCTGACACCTTTTCTGTTGCTTTCACAGGAAAACCTGATGCACGCCTTTCAACGCCTGTTGGTTTGTTCCCGTGTGTTACAGAAAATGTCCAGATGGATTTGACTGTCTTAAAACGGGAAGAAACCCAAACTATGGCTACACCAGCTTTGACACCTTTGGGTGGGCCTTTCTCTCACTGTTTCGTCTGATGACGCAAGACTACTGGGAGAACCTCTATCATCAGGTACTGGTTCACTCTAAAGACAGAGAACAAACTGAATTTATCCAACTGGGATGGTTTCATAAACAACCATGAGCATGTTGAAACTGTTGGATGTTCTTGACCTTTTGCATTCACCGTTCAGTAAAAAGTCTATGGAGCGTATTTTGGCAGTATTATATCTGTTCATTACTCAAATGTTGCGTACCACTTAGCCTCTAGCAAGCTAAAGCTGTTAGCATTAGCTACTAGCTTAGCAAAACATGGGTTGTGGGAACAATTACCTAAAACCAGTTAGCTGTGCAGTTTTATAAAACCATCTTCCTCTCAGAGCTCACAGTGTCTCAGTGTGTTGAAGGTCTATTTTTGTAGCGTCTCGGCAGAACCGAGCCATGTTGGTACCCTGACCCACGTTCTGCTCTCGTGTGCTGTCATGTTTGACTCCAGACGCTTCGGTCAGCAGGAAAGACCTACATGGTGTTCTTTGTGGTGGTCATCTTCCTGGGCTCATTCTACCTGATCAACCTGATCCTGGCTGTGGTGGCCATGGCGTATGAGGAGCAGAACCAGGCCACCATCGCCGAGGCGTGCCAGAAGGAGCGAGAGTTCCAGCAGGCGATGGAGAGACTGAAGAAAGAGCAACAGGTGACGTCAGAACTCCGTCTTTAGTTAAATAGTTGCAGTTTATTTTTACAAATATATTTAAAGTTTCTGTTTTCTCTCTGCCAGCTTGCAGCCCAGAAAACCCTGGACTCAGACTCACTGGCGTCACCGGACCTATCACCTCTCGGCCCGCCGTTAGACAGCTCAGAGGAGCGGAGGCGGAGCCAAGCGCTGATGGGTGTGGCTGACGTGGAGGGTAACCTATCAGAGGAGAAGCTGCTGCAGGTGGACCTGTTGGACGGGGGAAAGGTGAGCTAACCTTTCATCTGCTCACGTTCCCAACATAAAACCTAAGACTTAAGGTTTTGGTCTTTCCTCCAGCCCCTCCATCCTCTCCTCGCTCGCTCCTTCTCCACGAGGACTCGGCGAAGCAGTCAGGTGTCGTCCATCTTTAACTTCCGTTTGAGGAGCCGGGGGTCGGAAGGGGAGATGGCCGATGATGAATTCAGTGTTCCTGGTGACGTAGTGGAAGGTGTCGGTGGCCGGACGTACAGCGGGGGAACGTTCAGCGGAATCCTGGCCAACCCTTGGCCCAAACGGAGACCGAGCACCTTCAGCAATGCCAGCAGGAACTCCCAGGTGAGCCGAGCCTTCACGTGCCAGCTGACATCAAGAAGAGGAACCAACAGTTCATAACTTGTAGGATTTTATTCATCCGGACAAAGTTAAGCTCAAGGGAACAAAACACAACAGATTTGTCAGTTTACTGCTTTTTCTCAGTAAATTCCCCCCGAAGGTCAGACCATGTAGTGCTCAGAGAAATGCCTCTGCAGGCCTCGACAAGACAAAGGTCAAAGGTCACGGCTTGTTTTGGAAAAGCTTCTTCTGGTCAGGAGGGGGCGATCTCTTGTAGAGAAATGATTTTGTATTTAATCACCGAACTGTTCTCAGGAGTAGAACGTGACGCTTTGCGTCTAATTTCTAATGTACTCAAACAACACGCCGTGCTCGGCCCGGCTACAGTTACTCACTGCCTTAGCTGTTCCAGCGGCGGTGCACACCCTGAAAACACGCCGGCTGTAACCAGAGTCCACAGAGGCGGTAGCCTACGTGTGAATCCAGCCTGTTGGGAAGCAAAGAGCAGCCCGTTGTGTGTCTGGTCCAAGTCATGCCAGGCATTTCTGACTCTATAATCTGTGACAGCGCGTTGTTTCAGCTCAGCATTAGATACGATTAGCCTCTAAATGCCTCTGGACCGAACCCTCCGTGTGTGTTTCCAGGTGTTTTACCCAACGCTCAACATCAACGGGAAGCTGTTCGTTTCCGTGGACCAGAACGGGGTTTCCCCCCCACCGCTGCAGGGGCAGCTGCCAGCGTGCACCATGGAGAAGGTCAAGGAGGAGAGCGTGAGTCTCAATGGAAACAATGGTGCAGCCAATGGTCAGATATGTGGATAATGAATCAGCATAACTCCACTGTGATATCATGGCTAAACACACACACACACACACACTAACCCGCTCAGATAATATTACAAATAAAACATAACCAAACAGAAAGGTTTGTCTATAAAACACAAACACATTCAACATTTTAGCTTTTAGCTACTTTAGCTTGTGTTACATTTTTCATCGCTACCTTGAGCCTCAAGACACCAGTGTTTTTGTCCGTCTTTGTAAATGTGTGTTTCTTACCAAAATATACCATAAATCAGTGAACAGATTTTAATAAAATGAAATAATCAGTGACGAACACCTACAACAGTTCACTGTTTGGAGTTTACCTGAGTTTGACCTGAAGCTCTCGACCTTGACCTCTCTGGCTTCAAACATCTGCTAAGTTCATGGCAAAAACCATCACAGACATGTTCCTGTTTTTAGTTTCTACACAGCCTTACAACCTAGCTGTATTTGTTTAATACCATTGTCTTTCACTTGTTCTCAGTTTGTAGCATCCTTTGATTGTCCACTGTTGTCATCACACTGTTAAAAATCAGGTCTCTCTTGTAAATGAGTCCCTCAGGCTCAATGGGACTAACGTGTAGAAATAAAGGTTGAATGAATTCAAGATGGCCACCAAGGCTTATTGACATTATGCAACACAAAACAGCTCTAGTTCAGTCAGTTTTACAGCTGTTGAGGGAAACGTTGGTGTGGTAGTAGCTGAGAGTCATCCATTACACAGACTTTGAGTGCTAACCAAACACCTGAGAGCAGTGAGACTGTGTGTGATTGTGGGCAACGTTGTTTTCAGCGTTTGTCTAAAACAACAACAACTTTATCATTGGTCAACTTCAGATCATCTTCCTCTGACCCCAAACGTTTTATTTTAAAACCGTTTGCCTCCTGCTCACCGTAGCTTGGTCAGTTTTTTGCTGCTTTTAAGAATAATGAACTGCTGTTGGCGTCCACTTACTGGGTGTTCTCGTCACACTCATGACACGTTCTGTAATTTATCAGGATTATAGTCTGAAATGAGCTAAGATTGAGGTTAAAGATACAAAAATTTGACCTGTGACTTTAATATTTATTGAGAAGTAAAAGGGACCCAAGTCCACAACCAAGAGGAACTCCATGTGTGGATGTTTGCTAGTCAGATCCATTTCAAACCGAGGAAGTCTAAGTTGGACATCTGAGTCCTCATTTGGACTGGACCAAGTATGTCCAGCGTTTTGGGGTCTGCCCTGGTTTTAGCAGAAGATGCTAACAGACTCCACCCCCTGACCCCCCGACCCCCTGACCCCTGACCCCCCACCCCCCGGTCTTTCCTGCCTGGTTTGAGTTTTTTCACTCAGGGATGTTCCTCCACCCTGCAGACTCAAAACGTGCACGTATCCTCTGCCAAGTCCAGCTGAGGTGATAATCAGATCACACGTGCACGGCGTGACTCTGTGCCCCGCAGAGACGGAGACAAACTGTTGGTGTCCATGGAGACGTTTGGACATCGTAGTCCAGCGGAACGTTTCAGAGCAACATAAAAAAAATAATTTTAGAATGAGAAAACAAAACCTTCATGTTTTAGGAATGTAGAGAGGTTACGTTAAAGAATGATTTAATTATTATTTACAACAAAATTAACAGAAGAATCGTTGACTGTCGTCAAGCGATCAGATCGATGATTATTGATCTGTGGAACGCTTCAAACTCACGAAGCTTCTTCTAAAAATGGACATTTGTCTTCATAAGAAAAAAAAGTCTGATAGGAATTTTTTTGCCTCCAACTCCTCCATGTGTCCAGTTAACCACTGTTTTTTTTGTCTGTCCAAACAGGTCTCACTTGTAAATGAGTCGTCGAGGCTCAATGTGATTTATCTGTTTAAATAAAGGTTGAATAAATAAACTTGTCATTTTAAAACTTTTTGTTGAAACTTCTGTCTGGACGTGTTTCTGTGACGCAGATGAAACTTGGTTTTCCTTCAGTTTGTTGATCGTCTCAAGTATTTGAGAACATTTTTACTTTTTGGTTCAGTTTTAATTTTCCACACCAGGACTTTATGAAAATGATTTCATATTTGTGAACCAGCAGCTTCAAAGATCAAACTGAAGCAGAGACAGACCCGGAGCGTTGGGCCCGGGGAGGGGGGGGTTCCTTTAGTTTGAGACTTTTCATGACGTTGGACCGGATCAGACCGGATGGAGAATGATCCAAACACAAACATCGTTCTGTTCAGATAACTTCCTGAACACGTTTAAAACTGAAAACGCTGTTCGTTAAAGTTAGTTTTAGTAGCCGACAGTAGTTGTTTTAGCTGTTTGGCTGTTCCTATTTTTAATTCAGAATATAAAGAAACTAAAATCAAAATGAGAAAAAAACTGCAGCTTCTGCTGAAATACAGCTGAGAGACTGAAGCGTGATGAAGAAGCTGAGACTCGGTTATTAAAGTTAAAATCAGCTGAACACAAGCTAAAACATGAAGGGAGCTACATGCTAGCTGAGTCACACAGGATCATCTAAAATGTAAATCCAAAAGCCTAGCTAAAAGCTTAAAGTAGCAAAAGGATAGCCTAAATAAAAAAGTAGATTACTAGCTAAAAGCAACCGAACAATAGCTAAAAGCTAAAATTATCAAAACACTAGCCAACAGCCAAAAGAAGCAGAACACTAACTAAAACAAAAACTAAAGAAGCTAAATGTAGCAAACTGCTAGATAAAATGTTAAAAGGCATGCTAATACTAAAAACACAGTTTACTAGCTAAAAGCTAACAGCAGCAGAATGGTAGCTAAATGTGAAAAATAGCACAAGGCTCGCTATAAGCTAAAAAAAAAAAGAAGCTTAAACAGAACCAGCAGCCGAAGCAGAATTCATCTTCATGTGTTTCTATGAGGAAATGTTTTTAAATAAAGTGAAATGTTTTGAAAAGTATAAAAGTTATAAAAACCAGAAGTTGTAGCAGAAATCGGCTGAACGAGCCGAAGGTTTTGACGTGTGAACATCTAAAGCTGCAGGACTAATTCAGAAGTTGTTAGATCATAAAAAACGTTCGGTAAAATCAAACGGGTGCTGCTGAAGCTTCACAGGCGGCGGGTGACAGGCATTCAGCTCTTACAGGCGTTCAGCTTCAGGAGCTGATCTGAGCTGTGAGATCACAAAGTTCTGGTTCTGACCCAGAGCTGACGTTCATACCTGACATGTTTCAGCTGTTGTTGGAGCGGCAGCAGCTGAAGGCAGGTCTAATGGTTTCATCATGTTTTTGCATCTTGCAGCTGTTTTTTTTAACCGTGAGCTGATTTCTCTGATTCTTTGAACACCAGTCGTTACCTGCTCATCTGTTGCCGTGGTGACGGGGAGCACGTAGCCGAACAGTGTTTGACCCGGCGCATGTGATAACAGCCGAATGTGAGACGGCTCATGAATGAAGTGTTTTACGTCACCGTGGAAACGGCTCAAACCAAAGATGGTCTTAAAGTGGCTCTTTAAGGACCTCCAGAGTCCAGAGATAACGTCCACCCTGTCTCGGTGTGTCTCAGGTCCCCACGTCCTCCACGGAGCTCAGCACCATGCTCCTTCCTCGACCTTCGTCCACCCAGGGCTCCGAGCGGAGGGGGAGGGCCCTGAGCGCCGCCAGCTACCTGACGGACGCCATGGAAGGTGAGGAGACGCTCGAACTGCATGAAGAACCATTGGCTATGGAAATGTATGGCCAGCAGGTCACCTGAGGTCACCTGAGGTCATACATTCAGACCAAAGGTCGTCTCTATGGCAACACTGTTGGTCTGGTTTTGACCCCAGCGTACGTCTTTCAGCACATTTCTTAATTATTGTAATTATTTTTAGCTGCGTCAACAACTCCAAAACTCCAAAATACAAGTTCTAACAGAGCTGGACTCTTATTCTGAAGAGCCTCTGCAAACTTTAGTTTGAAACTCCAGGTCTAATCCTCTTCCTGCCTTTTATGTTTGTTTGTTTTTTTTAAACATAAGTTTTTGTTCATTCCTCTGTGTCTTCAAATCTCTACAAGAGTCATGCAAATGATTTAAAAACATATTTTAAAACCAAAATGCTGCACAATAAATGATGTAATAAATAAATAAATAATGACATATGTAATAAATAAATAAATAATGACATAATGTAATAAATAAATAAATAATGACATAATGTAATAAATAAATAAATGACATAATGTATAAAACGACAGAAGATAAAATAAATAAACATCAATAAAAACAATCAAAGCAGTGAAGAG
>NW_023619144.1:0-13278 GCF_014905685.2 Nematolebias whitei
ATTATGGTCATGAGGTCTTGAAATATTGTGGCCCTGAGGCCTTGAGACCTTGCAATCTTGTGGCCCAGAGTCCTTGAGACCTTCAGATCTTGTGACCCTGAACCCTGAGTCCTTAAGATATTGTGGCCCTGAGGCCTTGAGGCCTTGGAACCCTGAGGCTTTGAGACCTTGCAATCTTGTGACCCTGAGCCCTTGAGACCTTCAGATCTTGTGACCCTGAACCCTGAGCCCTTAAGATCTTGTGGCCCTAAGGCCTTGAGGCCTGAACACTACCAAATGTGTGAGGTCTGCTGAAGCATGTGGCCCAACCTGACAGTCATAGACCTTTTGACATCTGGACGTTGGGGGGGCGGGGCCTCAGTGGATCAGACCCGTCTGTCTGGTGTTCACCACAGATTAGATTGAAATAATCTGAAGAATTCATGCAGGCACCACTCTGAGCTTCTTGTTGTTCCTCAAACCGTTCATGCAGAGCGACAGAGTGAGTTTCCTGCAGAAGAAGCTGCTGCCACAGAGATCACTGCTTCCAACATGAGTTGATGCGTATGAAGTAAGGCGTGGGAAAAGTCTAAATACCACCTCTGGCACTATTGACGGAGTCAGCACTCCTGGAGGGTGTTATAATAAATCACAAAGAAATAAATATATTTGTTGCAGTCCGTCACAAGTAAAGGAAAAAACTCTGGCGCCATGAGAAAACTCCATCAGTACTTTGTTGGAGCACCTCAGTTTTTTCCAACAGCTCTGAGACGTGGACCAAACAGAACTCAGGCTGACTCCAAACATTTCTGCTGGTCTCAGATCAGCTCTGCATGTTGGAGTTTTATCATCAACCAATTCTTCAGTTTCCACCAGAGATCCAGACTGTTGGCGGGTCACGTTCACATTCTTTCCTGAAGGACAGTTTCCTGTTGTTTGGTGATGTGGATGTGGATTATTATTTAAATTATTATTATTAAACATTTTTAATTAAACCAAATCAACAAGCTAACAGCTAATCTGCTATTCCAGCAACTAAAGCTAAAATGAATTACCGCTGCTGTATAAACAGCTCCACTTTTAAGCTCTGCTGTAATTAACGCTAAATAATACTTCAGAAACCTTCACGCTTCCATCTGACCTTTGTTTACATGGAGTTCTGTGATTGTTTACATGTAAACAGGACCAGCAGTAATGGAACCAACAGCTAACATTTGGTGTGGTAGTAGCTGAGAGTCATTCACACAGAACAACACAAGATGGCCTTAGTTTAAAGCTGGGGCAGCTTCTACACAGAAACCCACCTGAAAATGGCTGAACTGTTCCTTTAATGTAAACCGGAGCCAATCCTCTCGCCTGTGTTTCCGCAGGGGGTCGGCACAGACCAGGGCATGGGAGACATCCTCCAGAAGATGGGCGTAGGTGAGGGTGAGGGCGTCTCCTTCAACCACTTCTGGACCCTGATCCAGTCCGTAGCCACGTCGCAGTTCGGCGCCATGAGCGGCGGGTCGGGCTCGTCCTGCAGCTGCATGCTCCTGTGAGCCGTCCCCGTCTAAAAGCTGGAGCACAGTCCTCACGTCTTTAGACATTAAAGTGCAGTTCAACATGTATTCAGTGGTTTTCCACAGTTCATCTCATCTGTTTTTGCCTCTGTGTCACTGAAGCTCCGGTGCAACAGTTTCGTCATGTTTGTTAGATTATAAACAAGACTGGAAATGTCCCCTTGTCTCCCTGAAGAAGGTCCAAATGAGCTGAAGACCTCCGCCGCTCCATCTGGAGGCAGGCAGTCATTCCAGCTGTTGGCTCTGGACCTCTTCTTTCAGGACAAACAATGCAATTAAAAAAGTTTTAGTTTTGTTTCAAAGAATACTGATTTCCTTTACACTAAAATCCACAGATCCTTGATAATCCAAGCAGACAGAGGAGATGATTGAATGTTTCAAATATTTTAATTTCATATCAAATGTTTCATATATTCAGATTGTCTTCATCTGTTTTGAAATATGAACATCTCGACTACAATCATCAAATTGGAATAAATTATTTCAATAAACTGTTGATTTGACGAGGAGTAGTGCCATTTTTTTCTGCATTAGTCTTGTTGTTATTGTTATTTCTTCTCTTTTGACTTGGAGTTGTGTTTCCAGGGCAGCCCTGGGCCTGAATACCTACAAGTGCTGACAAATAAATGCTAAGTAACACTAACCGCATTTAGAACCCACTACCTTCAGACGTTTGCTCATTAAACATTAATATTTCAGTTCACAGACGAATCCCAAAGAGCTAAACAAGAGGTTCTGTTCTGATTCTAACTGCACAAAAAACTTTTATTAGCATCTGTTTGCTTCGTAATGGTGGTGTCAAATACAAAATAAGGACGATAACAGCATTAAAGAGATATTCTGCCTTTTTGAAGCAGGTTTTCGTATAAAGGTTGTAAATATCTTACCTGTTGTAGATGGCATTTTCAGTGACCTAACCTTGAAGAACATACTTGCAAACTTGATGCTTTTTGGCGAAAATAGCCGATTTCAATCAAGAATATGTCACTTACATGAATCGTCTAGATCTGAAGAGGTTCCAGGTGAGATTTCTGACGTACCGTATATTTTAATTTAGTTAGTTGGCTCTGCTCAGATTTTCTGTCTGCTCAGCAGTCTGGTTAAACTTAAACTTTTCCCCTCTCTCAAAATTTTTAAATAAATACATAAAATGAGGATGTTCAAAAGAGCTACAGGTACGTTTAAAAAACAAATACATTTTATATATATACATATATGTATACAGTACATACATATATGTAGAACCTCATTTAAAAATATATGAAATTTCTCTTTAATTGTATAATTTTAATTGTACTAATTACTTCAGGCTGTATGCTTTGTTGTCTTCAGACCATAAAGTATTTTGGATCTTAGCTTGTAAGTTTGTAATTTGAATAATTATTAAAATAATGATTATAAGTTCTGCATTCTTTTATAATACAAGATGGAGGATTTCAAATAAAAAAAACTGTAATTTTTTCAATTGAATTTATTATTTTAAAAAGTTTGGTAGGTGTGTCTGATCACAATAATGATTTGTACACATTTTAAGCAGGAAACAGAACCAAGCATGAGAGAAAAATTCTTGTTTTCTTGTTGGCATTTTATTTTGTAATGATAAGAATGACAGAAGCCCAAAGAAGTAACGATGTTTGTCTTTAAATTACCAGGTTTAACTGTGTTACAGGAAGTAGAAAGTATGTTGCTGTTGTTTATTTGTGTACAAAGACAGAATACGAACGGTCCGGTCTCGTCAGGTTCTAGTGAATCAAATTTAACCTTAAGTGAACAAAAACAGATTCCACAGAGTCGTTATTTATCAAACCAAATGTTGCAGCTGTGTAAAGACCCCGACCCAGCAGCTTGTAGAACCTCCTCCAGAACCAGAACCTCAGTAGTTCTCTGTAGGACTTCATCTCTCTCATGGTTGTGGAGGAGTTCTGGACCACTCTTCTTTCCATCATTGAGGTTTCTCCTCAGCTCTCTCTATATTTCTATCAGGTTGAGGTTCTGGACTCTGACTGGACCACTGCAGCACCTTGGTTCTGTTCTTTCTGACCCGTTCTGTTGTAGATCAGCTGCTGTGTTTGGGCTCATGGTCCTGTTGGACCCAGTTTGGTCCAAGCTTCAGCTGTTGGACAGATGGACTCACATCTGACTCCAGAACCTTTTGGTCTACAGAGTAGTTCTGGTCCACTCAGTGACTGACAGGAGCCCAAACCATCAGCCTCCACCACCATGCTGACAGCTGAGGAGCTGCTTGCTGCAGTGCATTCTGGGTAACCATCTGTCCTTTGGTCTGGTTCTGGTCCAGGAGTCTTGTGGTTCCTTCAGATTAAACTTTACACCTGAGTCGAGCGGCCATCTTGTTTTTAGACAGAAGAGGTTTCTCCTGCAGCCCTTCAAACAAACCAGACCTGTCTGTTTCTGTCCTGACCTTTGACCTGCTGACTGACTGTAGAGTGAGATGGAGCTCCTGCCAGTTTTATTATTTGTCTGAGCATTGCACAGTCTGACATTTGGGTGACTTTGCTGTGGTCTGATCCTTCTTATTGTGTCTTGATACTTAAAACCAAATAATTGAAGGAGTGGACTTTCTTCGTCCTTTTATTGTACTTTGCAGCTCTACATGCAGTATTCTTATAAACTGTAAACGTTAATGCACAGAAAGAATTCATAGCCAACTAAACTACTCACTCGTGAAACAACACACTAACGTTGTACTCTAACTGCATGCTTCAGTTCCCATGAAAAGTGGGAGCGCATCCTCTCTTCAGCTTTTTTCCTTCAGGTGTGCCTCGAAAATATTCCAGATAAGATGAGAACACATACTTATTCATTACTTTGATCCTCCCAAAGATTTCCAGCTCCGTTTGGTCGTTGTGTCTGAAAGCATCCATCATCTGCTTGGATTTGACGTACAGTGCGTTTTCCTTTGCCACAACTTGATCTAACCAGGACTGCCTGCTCTGCGGTGCCATTTCATAATCCTCAACTGTGCAGCCATAAAACCCTCGCTTCAGATGTTCAGGCCAGGGCTGCTCCGTCACCATGGGGTGCTCATCCCCCACGAAGGCCGTGCACAGGGGGCTGTCAGTCCCCTGTGCACGGCCCACTTCACAACCGATGACGCTCATGAGGAAAAGGGAAAAGGTTCTGAAGTTACGGACTGACGCTGAGAACACTGCGGACATGAAGTACCGGCCCCATCGCTCACAGTTGTAGGTGCACTGCTGGAACTGAAACGTCTGCTGGCAGAAGCTGGTAAATTTCGACGCCTTCAGACCCTGCTGCAGCTCCTGCAGAGACGACGCTCCCTGCTGGTCGCCAAACGTTTGGAGGAAATGTTCCACTTCGGCTCTGTTGTCGGTTCTCATGAACTTGCCCATTAAACTGACGCTAAGATTTTTATCGTGCACCTTGTAAATGCATTCGTTCAGAACATAGTAGAGGTCCGAAGCCATCTCCTCTCTGGCACTGTATCGTATCTCCACCAGCAGATCTTGGATGTTAACGATGTGTTTAAGGACAATGTTATCCGCTTGTGTCGACTCTGGCTCTTTAAGCCAAACTGCTTGCAGGTGGTTGTCACCCGGGATGTAATCGGGGGCACGCCTTTTGCCACTCTCCTCAAAAAACAAGCTCCAGGTTAGACCCTCCAGGCAGTCGATAGAGGGGTACTTCTTGCGTAGTTCCATCGGAACAAACATCTGAGGATGACTTGGCCACGCCAGCGTCTGAAGATACAAAATATGTCCTTTATAATTTGGGAACACCGACCCCACACAGCCAAGTGTTTTCCTTGTCAACAGATCTCCTCTAGGGTTTAGTTCAGCACTGATTCTGCTGCTGTGGTCGTGGGATTTCCAGAACCCATTTAGGCCACTCATTATCTCCCCATCAGAGGTCACTGACAGGAGGCTGTTGTGGAGGTGAAGCTTTGTTTCCACGTTGAGGGATCGAAGGATTTGCAGCAGCTTCCGAGCAAAGTGCTGGTCATTTCCAAGGTTGCAGCTGACAAGGCTGACAGTATCAATGTGACTAATGTTAAGTCCAGTCTTCAGGGTGGACACGTGTCTGGCAAGTTCCTCGGGGCCCAAACCTGCAAACTGGAATGCTCCGGTGGCCGTCTGACTTCCATGACCAACCAGTACCATGTCTCGGTGCTGAGATGGCAACATAAGGCTTCCATGTAGAAGATGCAGTGCCCCCTTGATGTACATCATGAGATCTGATGCAGTTTGATGCCTTTTAAACAAGTAAGTCGCTGATTCAGTCACTGCTGTGTTGTTCTCCATTATAATTATTGTTTGGCGCCTGCATACATGGCCATCATCCCTGGGGGGTCACACAAGACTGATCAGACAATATCTCCATCAGACATTACTTCTATATTACAATATTTAACCATTTAATGGTGTCTCACTGTAACAGTAGTTAAGGCATTTAATATGTTAATATGCAGTATTGATCGAGAGATTCCAGTCAAAACTAATACTTTGTTGTAGCGGTGGCATTATTTTATTTGGATTTGGTACACATTTAATAGCAAAAAGGTTTTCCTTAGTTATTTAGTAAGAATTGCTTTGTTACAGTAAAAAAAAGGAACAGAGATGTATCTAAACAGGTACATGGGCTTGTTGCACAAGTTGTATACTGAAGGGAATGGGCTAGGGCTGTGCATCCGAGGTCTGCAGCCAATATGATATGTAGCTCAACACACTCTTCATAATCCAATACAATAAAATTACATGAGCAGGAAAATCTATACAAAACAATACGATTCAAACTTTAATGGAATATTTTGCTCATTTCAGAAGTGGTGTTCTGTTAAATAATTATCAATAGTTGGTCAGTCCTCGATCAGTGTTTTTCAAAGTGGGGGCCGCCAGGGGGCACTAGGGGGGGCCTCAGAAAGCTGGAGAGAAGAAGATTTTAAAAAAGCACAAATAAAAAATAGTAATGATAATAACAAAATTGCCCACTAGGGCAATCTGTATCTGTCATTTCCAAATAAACACGCTTGAGCGAGGTTAGATTTCTGTTGTTTGTTCTTCTGGTTTGTTGAAAAGTTGTTGTTTTCGGTGTGAATATAATTCAGTGTTTAAAACATGTTAGTTAATAACATTTTTATGCTCAGCAGCTGTAATAATTAATTGAATATAGTGAATAAAAGTTAAAACATTCTACAAGTTGATGTTTCTTTACGTATTTAGTAGAATTGTTTGTAGGTTTGCGAGGGGGGCCTCGGCCATAAGCTAATGCTGTGGGGGGGCCATGGCATGGAAAAGTTTGAGAACCCCTGCTAGATTGTTGCATCTCATCAGTCCAATTGTTTTCTCAACCCCTGGCTAAGTGTAGCTGTCTCAGTACCATTGGTATGTAAAGGCCTACGAACAGCACACACATCCTGAAGTAACAAATGCTGAGAAAAAAGAGACCAACTAAACAAACGATGTACAAAAGTGTAAACAAAATATGGGTTTATGCAGCATTATTTCACATTAAATGTTTACATCACAATCTATGTTGTTGGTTTGTTTTATATTTACTGGTTTGAGTTCTTTTTTTGTTTCGATGGTTCATTGTTTTGCCTCATTGGGTCCCGTTTTGTTCCCGTGTGTTCTTCTGTGCAACCAGCTGCTTCTATCAGTACTTTTCCACAGTTAGCCTCAGCTCCTCAGGGCTGCCACGCCCACCTCACCTGTTCTCCATTCCCATTAGTCTCAGCTGCAGCCACCTCCCTCATTAGCTCCTTTTTATTCCCTCTGTTTCTCGCTATTCACCATTTGAGCATTTTTGGCTTTCATGCCATGTCCAGTCCTCCTCGAGACATTGTTGTGCCTCCTTGTGATTCTCCTCGAGTTTTTGCAGGTTTTGCTGCCACAACAACGGTTTGTTTTAGTTTTATAACTTAAAAAAAATTGGTTTTGAGGTACTTGTGTCAAGTTTACATTCTGGGTTCAAACCTCCTGCTAAAACCATGACAAGTTTATGAGAAACAGTTGTTCAGTACCCCGGTCATAAACCAGCTCTTGCTTGGCTAGCCTTCTTTAGCCCAATCTAGATGAAGGTTTGTCCTTTTTGCTCCACATCACATCCTCAATGATGGAAGTCACGGCTGATACTAACTATTGATAATTCCCATCACTTCAAACATGACCAGACCTTCCCTTATAATATGTCATCAGGATCAGAGGTTCTTTGGTGGCTGTTTTGCACTTTTTGTGATCACTGTTTCAGTTTGTTTTGTTCTCAGTATTTTATTTTATATTTATATATATATTGATTTGTGTTTGTCCTTCTGAATGTATATTTATTCATAAACACACTTTCCACAGAACAACTGTGTCAACTCTTGAAACTGTGCCTGCAGTCAACCTACTTCACATATGGGGAGCAATATTATAGGCAGAAACATGGGTGTGCTATGGGGTCTCCAGTTTCTCCTATTGTTGCCAACCTGTACATGGAGGAGGTAGAAAAGAGAGCCTTGACGTCCTTTTCAGGGACACCACCAAGTCTTTGGTTCAGGTATGTTGACGACACCTGGGTTAAAATTAAATCTCAGGAAGTCCAACATTTTACTGACCACATCAACTCTGTGGATAAATACATCAAGTTCACACGAGAAGATGAAAAAAACGGCAAGTTGGCTTTCTTGGACTGTGAGGTCTCAGTCTCTGATAGAGGACATTTGCAAACCGAGGTGTACCGCAAACCCACCCACACAGACCAGTATTTGCAGTTTGACTCCCATCACCCTTTGGAGCACAAGTTAGGAGTCATCAGGACTCTGTATCACAGAGCAGACAGCATCCCCACTAGCTCAGGAGCCAGGCAGAAGGAGAAATCCCACACAAAACAGGCTCTAGAGCAATGTGGATATCCTAACTGGGCCTTCCTGAAAGCAGAGAAGAAACCCAAACAGGACTCCAGTCAGCCATCAGGTGAAAAGGAGGAACCCAGACCCAGACCAGTGGTCATTCCATATGTTGAGGGAGTATCAGAGAAACTGAGACGTTTATTTTCTAAACATAACGTCCCAGTGGCTTTTAAACCCCAAAATACATTACGGCAAAGACGGGTTCATCCCAAAGATCCAGTCCCCCGGCACAAACAGAGTAATGTTGTGTATGCTGTTCAGTGTCAGGAGGGCTGTGATCAGTCTTACATCGAGGAAACTAAACAGCCACAGGCCAAAAGGATGGCCCAGCACAGAAGATCAACATCATCAGGCCAGGATTCTGCGGTCTACACTCATCTCCAGGCCAGCGGTCACTCTTTCAGGGATGAAGATGTTCACATCCTGGACAGAGAGGAACGATGGTTTGAGAGAGGAATAAAGGAGGCCATCTTTGTGAAAAGAAATCGTCCATCGTTAAACAGGGGTGGAGGCCTCCGGGTTCAACTGTCCCCCTCTTACAATGCTGTGATTGCTAGTATCACTCAGCCCTCTGTGAACAGTAAACAGCCATCAGTGTGCTAATGATCCATTGTTAGGCTGATGGTCCTTCTTGAGCATGTGATCAGCTGGTTTTGGTTGTCAGCAGCAAAACTGGTTGATCCACTCTGAGAAGGTGCTATTTAAGAGACTGAGCTGAATACAGCACCTCAGACTGAGGAAGTCTCTTGGATGAGAGATGAAACGTTTCTAGATTTTTTTGCTTTGTTTTGTTTTTGTTTTTTTTGTTTTTTGAATGTCCAGAGGACCAGATTGAACTTTTTAAACAATGGCATGTTTCTTTATCTCCAGATATGTTTAAAGGTACAAACAAGAAGGGAAAAGTGCAATGTTATTCAAGGCACCATGCCCACACCCTTAAAAGTACAAGTGAAGCATCAAATGAAGGGACTTACATTTTTTTTTTTTTTACTGTGTTGTTGTGGTTTTAAGTATGTTTATTTACCCTC
The DNA here is from genome assembly GCF_014905685.2 of Nematolebias whitei. NCBI lineage: Eukaryota > Metazoa > Chordata > Actinopteri > Cyprinodontiformes > Rivulidae > Nematolebias > Nematolebias whitei. Next base: position 9,438 of record NW_023619144.1, read on the forward strand.
ACTTGGTTTATTGATTTAAAATTATTTGTACAATTCTACAAATGCCCCTTCATAAACTCCCCAAATACTTTGAGGTTTGGTCAACATTTTGTTGAACATCATTTGGTATGTTCAGATGTCGTACCTGTTCACTGGAGTGAAGTCGACCTGAGGGCTGCAGACCTTCTGATCTGAAACAAACGGGGGGGGGGGGGGGTTACTCTAGAATTATGGCACAAACTCTAAACCTACTAAATATTAAAAAACTAAAGATGAAAATCATTTCAGTTTATTTCTGTAGCTCCAAGTCACAACAGAAGTCACCAAACAAAAACATTCACAATTAGTAAAAGTTCTCTATCTATAGACCCAAACAGATCACCCAGCACCAGACTCGCCCCAACACCTGATGAAGAGCTTCTCAGTGTGACCTCAGCAGAAGTGAGGAGTACTGTCAGGAGGATTAATCCTCACAAATCAACAGGCCCAGACAGCATCATGGGGAAGGTGCTGAAAGACTGTGTCGATCAGCTCTGCGAGGTGCTGACCGACATCTTTAACACCTCACTTACCCTGGAGACAGTTCCCACCTGCCTGAAGACTGCCACCATCATCCCAGTCCCAAAGAGCTCTAAAGTGACTGGTCTGTATGACTATCGGCCAGTGGCCCTCACCCCGATAGTCGCTAAATGCTTTGAAAAACTGGCCATGACTCACATCACAACAACCATCAACATCAACGAGGACCCTCATCAGTATGCATACAGTGAGAATCGATCAACAGAGGACGCCATCTTCTCTGTGGTCCACACTGCTCTCAACCACCTGGAGCAGAAAAACTCATGTCCGTATGCTCTTTGTGGACTTCACATCTGCCTTCAACACCATGATCCCCCAAACCCTGATGGACAAATTACTCACACTAGGAATAAGCCCCTCCATTTTCAACTGGGTCCTACCATACCATACCATACCACTTTATTTATAAAGCACTTAAAACAGCTACAAAGCCAACCAAAGTGCTGTACAGACAAAACAACAGGTAACACACAAAGCACACAAAGCAAAATACAAAATGAGGTAAATCAGACTATAGACAAAAAATGATGCAGATAATGACGACAAACCAGTGTGGAGCATACAGGATCAAAACACAGATCATCTGGTGTTGAAAGCTACTGAATAGTAGTGAGTTTTTAAACGGGACTTGAAAACCGAGAGGGAGGGGGCCTGTCTGACAAGCAGAGGTAACTCGTTCCAGAGTCTTGGTCCTGCTACAGAGAAGGCCCTGTCACCTCAGCGCTTAAGACGAGTTCCTGGAACTGTGAGGAGCAACTGGGCCGCTGACCTCAGGGAGCGTGGTGGGACATACAGTTGTAGCAAATCAGAGAGATGGTGGGGGGCGACACTGTTCAGTGATTTGTAGACATACAGTAGTATTTTGAACTGGATTCGTAAGTGAACCGGTAACCAGTGCAGTGAGGCCAAAACTGGTGTAATGTGCTCTCTTTTGCCCGTACTGGTTAAAAATCGGGCTGCTGCATTCTGGACCAGTTGTAGTCGTGCAATGGAGGTCTGACTGATACCAAACAGGAGTGAATTGCAGTAATCAAGCCTAGATGTAATGAATGCATGTATTACTGTTTCCAGGTTATTTTTGGACAATATGGGCATCAGTTTAGACAGCCGCTTCAGTTGGAAGAAGCATGATTTAACAATCATGTTTACATGATTGTTAAGCTTCAGGGAAGGGTCCATTATCACGCCCAAATTAGTGACTCTTTGTTTTTCTGACAGGGTTAGAGTGGAAAGGTCGATGCAGTGATTTGTGATCGTGTCATTGGGAGGGAACAACATGACTTCAAACTTCTTCTTTTCATTGAAACTTAAGAAGTTTAAAGCCATCCAGTCCCTGATGTCAGCCAGGCAGTTGAGCAGAGGTTGAATAGAGCATGTACCATTGTGTCTTAGGGGGAAGTAAATTTGACAGTCATTGGCATAGAAGTGGAAGGGCATGTTGTGTTTCCGGAAAATAGCACCAAGCGGCAGCAGGTATAAAGAGAATAGGAGGGGACCCAGTATGGACCCCTGCGGAACCCCCCATTTAAGCTCTGCCTCTGCAGAACTAAAATCCCTGATGGAGACACAAAAGGATCTGTCAGTGAGGTAAGATCTGAAACAACTGAGGGCTGATCCTGTGATGCCCACCCACTGCTCCAACCTAGCAATGAGGATCTCATGGTCGATGGTGTCAAAGGCGGCTGTGAGGTCCAACAGGACAAGCAGCACACAATCACCGGTATCTGTGAATCTGAAGATGTCGTTAAAGACCTTCAGCAGGGCAGTTTCAGTGCTGTGGAGAGGTTTAAAGCCAGATTGGAAAAGCTCTAAGATGGCATGATCCTCCAGGAAGCACTTCAACTGGGACTCGACTATTTTCTCCAGTACTTTAGAAACAAATGGGAGTTTGGAGACAGGCCGGTAGTTGGAAACGACTGAGGGGTCAAGGTTTGTTTTTTTTTCAGGAGAGGCTGGACAGCAGCATGTTTAAAGGATTTTGGCACCACGCCAGTGGATAAACTACTGTTTACTATGGCAAGAATGGACGGACCTAGAGTTAGAAAAACCTCCTTTAGTAGTCGAGGGGGGACCACATCAAAGGGGGAGCCAGAAGGTTTCAAGCTGCACATGACCTGCTCTAGAGAAGATAGAGTGATGGGTTCAAAATTCAAATGGAGCTACAGATTGAGGTGGGATGGATGGGTCATGAGTTGTAGGGGAAATGAGAGCCATGGTGGTCGCAATTTTTTCCAAAAAGAAATGTAAGAAGTTCTCGCACAGCTCAGTCAAGGCTTCCAGAGGTGATGGTTCAGTGAGGTGGAGAACAGAGTTTAGGGTGGAGAAGAGGACACGTGGGTTGTGAGTTTGAGGTAACTATATCAAAGAAGAATTTTGATTTAGCAGCTTTTACTGTTTTCTGATAACAGCGCCAACTCTCTTTAAGTATCTGAAAAGAGACCTGCAGCATGTCTTTCCTCCACTTTCACTCCGCCCTCCTACATTGCTGCCTAACGGCCTTGGTGACGTCACTCAGCCAAGGTTCTGCTCTGAGTTTTGATTTTTTGGTTTTAACAGGCGCAACAGGATCAGAGTCTTTAAGCAGACAGAGTTGAACTGGGATGTCAGCTCCTCAGTGGTGGTGAGAAACACTGGGACCTGAATGATCATTTCAGAGCTATAAACATCTGTGAAACGTGCGGCAGTGAAGTGGTTAATGGTCCGAGTGTGACGTGCAGGAATGCACGACTTAGGAGTTAGATGGGGAAGGGTGAACTCAAACCGGACTGGCATGTGGTCTGAAAAGTCCTAGACTCCTTAACAAACAGACCACAGTCAGTGAGGATCCACAACTTCTCCTCCTCCACCACTATAATCCTCAGCACTGGCTCACCTCAGGGATGTATGCTGAGCCCTCTCCTGTTCACTCTGCTCACGTATGATTGTGCAGCTACCCATCCAGGCTGTCACATTGTAAAGTTTGCAGATGATACAACGGTAGCTGTATTTGCTGTAGCTGATGTCCAGCTGTAGTTGGACTCATCACAAACAATGATGAGTCCAGCTACAGGCAAGAAGTGGAACACCTGGAGAGCTGATGCAAAGAGAATAACCTTCAAATCAATATAAAAAAGACAAAGGAGATTATTGTGGACTTCAGAAGGAACAAACACACCTACTCCCCCTTGAGCATAAGAGGATCTGCAGTGGAAGTGGTCTCCAGCTACAAGTACTCGGGAGTGCACCTGAACAACAACCTCAGCTGGAGCAACAACACCACCAGCCTGATCAAGAAAGTTCATCA
>NW_023619145.1:0-13257 GCF_014905685.2 Nematolebias whitei
TCAAATGATTGAGCCTGTAATGACAGCTCAGTTTGTGAGAGCTCCCTCTCACCTTGCACTCTTTCTGCATCCAATTCAGACTCATTCATCAATTTGTCACACCTCTCCTTTGCAGATGCATATCCTCTGGATAGCATGACATTTCGTGCAACCTGATGGTCCAATTCCTCTTTGAGAAGCAGAGAAATTTTTGCTAACCGTTCACGGCTCGATTTTTTACCCTCTGACACTGTGGCTCCTTCTGCCAAACTTTTCAGTTCTTCCGCTCTTTGAATTTCATCAAGTTGTTCTAATTGCTCTAATTGCTTACCAATAATTGAATTTGTTAAATTATGTAAAGCTGTTTGGATGACATCTCGGGAGTCCAAAAGGTCACTGTTTACGTCGTCTTCCGCCATTATCTGCTATTTAAAAATTAAATAGGAGAATGTGTTGTTTTAGGTGGTAAAATAAAATCGGAAAAGTCTCTTTTTCTGATATATTTACTCTTATTTAATGATCTAGCAATTAAACGTGTATTATCTTTCCAGCAAATGAGTAAACTTTTTCTACTCTGTGAATATCTGTATCTGTATCTTTTAAAAAGTATCTAATTTTTTATTGTGCACCTCTATCATGAGGAATTACCAGTGAATAAAAAGTTTTTTGGTAAATGCCTTTCTGCATAAATACCTTAATCACTTTTTAAATGCAAGATAACAGTAAAATTCAGCTTGAGGAACGTTTATTAACTCAAAAATTCGTCTTCCAGAAAAGAAACACGTTTAATTTCACTCAAAATAACCTAAAAATGAAGTTAAACTGTGATATCAAGTCTCCACAGGAGGTGTCAGCATAACCTTATTTTATTTTAACCCAGACACTGTTAGTGATGTCCAGTAGGAGTCGCGATAACTTCCTATAAACGTTCTGTTGACATCCTGTCGTTAGCCGCTTAGCTTAAAATTAGCTTTGGCTAAAACTCGGTCAAATCAACATTTCTGAACGGATTTCAAGCTAAAACGTGGCGTTGTTTCAACAAGCACGACTTTTTGCATGAACATGAGTTTTTTGGGGACATGTAGCAAATTTTATTTAGTGATTTTAAGCACAGAAAAGCTTCGGTGCAACCGAACTTTACAATCTGACCTCAGAGGAAGTGACGCAACACGTCACTCATAAGGTCGTTAGCTGTTAGCTTAAAATTAGCATCGCTAGCGTGGTCCAAAAACACCATTTAGTGACAGATTTCAAACTCAAACGTGGCAAAATTTCAGCGATTAGGCTTCAAAGAAACGGAGCAGCGGATCAGAATCAACTTTAAAGCGTTTTTCAACTTTAAAAAGCAGATTGAAATTCCCTAAGAAGACGAGCTTCATTTCTGGGTCACGTGACTGAATCTACCAATGACAGAGCAACAACGGGGGTGCGTTCTTATATCGCTGACTCAGAGGAAGTGACGCAGGCACGTCACTCACTTCTCAGCGTATCACAGCGTCCCAACTCAGCCGTTTTCAACCAATCACGGATCGTTTTTTCAGCTAGCGTTTAGCATTAGCCTGAACTAGTCCGTCAATTTTTCGTCTTTTAAACAGTCAAAATGCACCATTTTCTGTTAAAAATGTAACGAATCAAGCTCTGAGCTGCACGGAGTCGGCGCCCCGGTCTCAAAACGTCTTCCCAACCATTTAAAACAACTCGTTCGAATTTTTCAGAACCGAGCCGTACCAGAACAGCGTCTGGAATACGGTTTAAACAGAATAAAGCGTTTCCACAGCTCAGCAAATTCGTCACACACCACAGACGTACAATTTCAGCTTTCAAAAAGACATGTTGACTCACAATTTCAGCTTTCAAAACACCACTAGCTTCTAACATTTCTGTAAGCTTTCTCTGAGCATCGCAGCTCAACACGCTGCGTTTTCTCCAAGCGTTGCAGCTGCGCTGCGTTTCACACAGCAAAATCTGCACTTTTCATCACAGCAGAATCTGCTATTTTTCTTTCATGCCAACATGTAAAATCAATTGTTACACGAATACACAGTCCATTTATGAACCCGTCACGGGCCACCAGATGTAGATGAACATATGCATGAGATATATTCATAAATTAAACGGATTCTTTCATTTTTTTGGACCGTATATAATGTGCATTGAATTTAGAAATGCAACGTGAGACGTTAATTATCTTTGACTCACCAACGACAGTGGGTCATTTATTAACAGAATCAAAGTTTAACACATCACACATTTACATTAATTGGCAAAATATGGAAAATAACAACATGGCTAATTTTAGCAAGCTGTACAATTTGATTGACCACACGGCGGTTGTTGAGAACTTTACACAGACATTTCTAAAATTATCTGGAATGATTTCTACCTGATAGAAGAATTTTAAAGATGGAAAGATGAAGTTTAGAGGGAGAAAAAGATGGGTGAGGGGGTTTGTTTGTGTCAGCATTCAGAACGGCACTCTCCGGGTTTTTCTCAGCTTCTTCCCCCAGTACACTTAGGTGGTATAAATCAACTCTTTTACCTGGAGATGTCTCCACTGGTACGAAAGTCCATTCAACGCACCCTTTCAGCGTCTCCGTAGGAACAGCTGTGAATTGTCCGAAGTAGTGACGGTATTCCGTCCGACACAGGTTCACCTCACGAGTAGACTTCACATGAGTGGAGTCCGTCAGAGTTCCACCCAGAGGTGGAAGATGTTATAATCCCATAAGACTCGGAAGAGCTCTGTGGTCATGTCAGGATTTTCCTGTTTCCCAGCACGAGTTGCAACGGCTGAAGCCGGAGCCTGAAGCGACTGGTTCTCCTCGACACTCGACCCGACTCCACTCGACCCAAACTCGACTCTCCTTTGAACTAGGAAGTACCGACATTTTAAAGGGCTCTATTTCTGGTTCATTTGGGAGTTTCTGATTGGTCGATGGACCAAAACAGAGGTGTGTTTTTGTGACGTAAGAGGTCACTAGGAGTCAGAAAAACAGCAAGAATGTTATGGAACAGATTGAAAATGTTTTTAGAGACAGAGAGAGAAATGTTTGGACGAGTTGGCGGAAAACAGGTGCCAACAGGTGCCAGCTTCTCTATTTATGTCTGAGAGGATGTAAAAACATGACAGCTCGTTCCAACAACTGGTCTGCGTTTGACTCCAACCTTGGACCACTTACACTTGCTCATTCAAAGACAGAAAATCAGAAAATGCATAATTACTCTATAACAGACCTTAACATGAATTCTAACTTTGCATGAGGATTAAAACCATTATTACTGTTTCACAGTTAATTAAAAATGATTAGTTCACTACAACATCTAAAATGGTTTGAACTAAAACACTTTGATTATCAAACATTTGTAAAATAGTAATGATAATAGAAAAGAGAGTGTTCTTTCACTTGAACTCAAAGAAAAAGTCTCAGGATGGGTCCACCTGTATTTCTGGATTCAAATCAATGAAATGACAGTTTCTGTCCCATATGGTCCTAAGGTCAAGGTTTTGACATCAGGCCTAGTTCACTACACATGTGTGAAGGACATTGGGTTCAGTATCTTGTGAGCAATGCGACTACAGTGTGCAAGTATCATGTTTTACCTGCAATAACTGTACAAGGATACAGGTTTTTAAAAGTACAAGGTGAGTGGTTTGAGCCACAGTCAAATCTCACCTATGACATGCAACTATGCGAGACAGCTGATAAAGGAGTGGTATGTATGCTGCAAATAGGTCATGTTAAGCCATGTTTAACCAAAGACGAGGTATTGTGTGATTGTACTCATGAACTAGCTAGAGACATGAAAAGTCATCCTCAATTACCTAAGGTGCCTTTCTCTGGATGTGTGTATGGTGTACATCTGTGGACTTGTGTTCTGTGAAATTATCTTAAACAAAATAGATACAGGTTCAGGGAAAGGTCGGAGCAATGAGTAAAAACTCTCAAAATAAACTCTCAGGCTGTTTTCTGCTAGAATAATAAGTGTCATTTATTAAACCGCCACAGATACAGCAAAGCAACGTACATTCAGTACAAATCAAGCATTGATGTAAAAACCCCTCACCGTGACACCAGACCGAGGAAGCCGTTTTTAGTCCGAGTAGAAAGGTAACATCAATTCAGGCTGGCATCGGATCCGGACCCGCAGCAGACTTCAACTATTATACTGAGTGTTACACTTTTATACTCCCCCTCTGACTGGGTGACGTGCGGGCAGAGCAAAACATGTTTTCCATCATCAAGGCAGTTGAACAGCAGAGCGATGGCTCATAAAAACATGTCTTTCAAATTCAAGGCCGTGGCGTACGATGAAAGACCTGTTTACAGCAAACTCCAGGTTGTTGTAACCGTAAGACGGGCCAGATCTTTGGTAAGAACACTCCCGGAAGCTTATTTTCATTCCTCCAAAACACATCACCTTCTGTAGCACAAGGCCTGATTTGCACAGATAAGCTGCATATAAAATGAGTATAAAATAAGTATAAATTGACATAAAAGCATCAAAATAATCATTCTTATATCATTCCACCCTTGCCTTTTATGGCAATTTAGACATTTAATTCTGAAAATCACTCCCCTGAAATTGAAATTGTTCTGGGAATAACCTCATAACTTCATCCTGAATAAACTCACTCACAAAGTTAAGAAAATCCAGACAAGTTTCAAACCCTTGGAACGCTCAATTTATTACATTCCCACTGACACGATAGTCGTAAATCAAAACATCTGGTAGGTGTTCAGGTTTGAGTGTGACTATAGTTTTTTCTTTTCTGATTAATTCTTTTTTTAAACCCTCCTAATATAAAAACAAGTTCCCAAATTACACAAGGTTAATATAGAGATACATAAAATCAGAATGAACAAAGGAGATACTACGTGCTTTTGCACCGTAGATGACATTCCTGTGAATATATCCCACCAATGATGGGCCGACGCCTGCTCTATTTGTTTAACCACATGTAACACTTTTCCTTGTGCGATGCAGGTGGACACTGTTAGATCAGACACGTTAAGACTTATGAGATTCAATCATTCGTTTCAGCTCTGTAGACCCATTCAATGCGCATTTGAAACGGTCTAGGGAGACTCGCCAGGGTACGTGCAAAGTTTGCCATTGTAACTCTGTTAGTTGAGTGGTGGAACTATAATTAGTTAATTGATAAGTCTGGTTGTTCCAAGTCCACAGATGTACACCATACACGTATCCAGAGAAAGGTACTTTAGGTAATTGAGGATGACTTTTCATGTCTCTAGCTAGTTCATGAGTCCAATCACACAATACCTTGTCTTTGGTTAAACATGGGTTAACATGACCTGTTTGCAGAATACATACCACTCCTTTATCAGCCGTCCCACATAATTTCACGTCATAGGTGAGATTTGTCTGTGGCTCAAACCACTCACCTTGTACTTTTAAAAACCAATATCCTTGTACAGTTATTATTACTTGCACACTGTGGTCACATTGCCCACAAGATACTGAACCCAATGTCCAAAAAAGTTCAATCTGGTCCTCTGGACATTCAAAAAAACAAAAAACAAAACAAAGCAAAACAATCTAGAAACGTTTCGTCTCTCATCCAAGAGACTTCCTCAGTCTGAGGTGTTGTTTTCAGCTCAGTCTCTTAAATAGCACCTTCTCAGAGTGGATCAACCAGTTTGCTACTGACAACCAAAACGAGCTGATCACATGCTCAAGAAGGACCATCAGCCTAACAATGGATCATTAGCACACTGATGGCTGTTTACTACTCACAGAGGGCTGAGTGATACTAGCAATCACAGCATTGTAAGAGGGGGACAGTTGAACCCGGAGGCCTCCACCCCTGTTTAATGATGGACGATTTCTTTTCACAAAGATGGCCTCCTTTACTCCTCTCTCAAACCATTGTTCCTCTCTGTCCAGGATGTGAACATCTTCATCCTTGAAAGAGTGACCGCTGGCTTGGAGATGAGTGTAGACCGCAGAATCCTGGCCTGATGATGTTGATCTTCTGTGCTGGGCCATCTTTTGGGCCAGTGGCTGTTTAGTTTCCCCGATGTAAGACTGATCACAGCCCTCCTGACACTGAACAGCATAAACAACATTACTCTGTTTGTGCCGGGGGACTGGATCTTTGGGATGAACCAGTCTTTGCCGTAATGTATTTTGGGGTTTAAAAGCCACTGGGACGTTATGTTTAGAAAATAAACGTCTCAGTTTCTCTGATACCCCCTCAACATACGGAATGACCACTTGTCTGGGTCTGGGTTCCTCCTTTTCACCTGATGGCTGACTGGAGTCCTGTTTGGGTTTCTTCTCTGCTTTCAGGAAGGCCCAGCTAGGATATTCACATTGCTCTAGAGCCTGTTTTGTGTAGGATTTCTCCTTTTGCCTGGCTCCCGAGCTAGTGGGGATGCTGTCTGCTCTGTGATACAGAGTCCTGATGACTCCTAACTTGTCCTCCAAAGGGTGATGGGAGTCAAGCTGCAAATACTGGTCTGTGTGGGTGGGTTTGCGGTACACCTCAGTTTGCAAATGTCCTCTATCAGAGACTGAGACCTCACAGTCCAAGAAAGCCAACTTGCCATTTTTTACATCTTCTCGTGTGAACTTGATGTATTTATCCACAGAGTTGATGTGGTCAGTAAAATGTTGGACTTCCTGAGATTTAATTTTAACCCAAGTGTCGTCAACATACCTGAACCAATGACTTGGTGGTGTCCATGAAAAGGACGTCAAGGCTCTCTTTTCTACCTCCTCCATGTACAGGTTGGCAACAATAGGAGAAACTGGAGACCCTATAGCACACCCATGTTTCTGCCTATAATATTGCTCCCCATATGTGAAGTAGGTTGACTGTAGACACAGTTTCAAGAGTTGACACAGTTGTTCTGTGGAAAGCGTGGTCCTGCTGCTCAGAGTGGTGTCTGATTTTAATCTTAAACTGACCACCTCTACTGTATCATCAACAGGAATGCACGTAAAGAGTGATGTGACATCAAAAGAGACCTTTGTTTCATCAGTCTCCATGATGACATCCCTCACCTTATCCACAAAGTCCATGGTGTTCTGTATGTGGTGTTCTGAGCTGCCGACTAAAGGGACGAGTACAGACGCCAGATATTTGGAAACATTGTAAGTGACAGAGTTAATCATGGTAACAATAGGTCTTAAAGGTACACCTTGTTTGTGGATTTTAGGTAAACCATACAGACTAGGTGTGGCCTCCCCTGGGTACAGTCTGTGGTACAGAATACGGTCAATAGCCTTGTCCTGCTCCAAATTTTTCAGGCAATCTATTAACTTCTTCTTGTAACCACTTCCTGGATCTCTTTTCAGAGGTTCATAAGTGGTTAAGTCACTAAGGAGTGTCATAGCTTTCTCATGATAGTTTTTCTGGTTCAAAATCACTGTGCACCTTCCTTTGTCTGCTGGGAGAATGATGATGTTTTTGTCCTTGCTAAGAGTGGTGAGTGCATCCCTCTCCTCTCTACTGATGTTGGAAGGTGGTGGTTTGGCATTGCTGAGGCAGGATGAAACCTTGATTCTGACCTGTTCTGCTTCACCCTCTTTCATTTTGTTGTTGCGGATGGCTGATTCTGTAGCTGTGATCATCTCCACCAGAGGAATTGTCCTTGGTGCAACCGCAAAGTTCAGTCCCCTGGCAAGAATCTCTGTCTCCGGCTGGGTGAGCTGTCTGTCAGATAAATTCTTCACCCACTTTTCTGTCTCCCTGGCATGTAATTGACTACTGGAGTGTTGTCCTACACTGAATGTGTTGTTATTGGAATAGTGATGGTGTTGATGAGTTATTAATAAGTTAAACTTATTTTGTTGTCGAGTCTTGGACTTGACATGCTGTGCTAAGCGTGCCTGATCTGTACAGTCCAACACTTGCTGAAGTGTGGTCTGATCTAGACACATAGTTAGTTTCTGTTTAATGTGCTCTTCTTTGGCCTTCAAGGCCTGAATAGTAAAATTGGTCTGTCTCACCCGTTCATTCAGCAGCTGAACCCAATGTCCTTCACACATGTTATTTGTACATTTTGTCAATTCAGGTTTTACAACTACCCAATATGTACTAGAAATGTTCCACAGCTTCCTTCACTCGTGGTGATTGGATATGGTCACCACCCTCTGGAAACGCTCCTTCTGCAGCTGTGCACGGAAAAAATTGCAAGGTACACAGGATCCAGTTTAAAGCTTCAGTTATGTTGGAGAGCACTTCTTCTGTGCTCCCCCACATCTTCAGCTGCCAGTTTATTTCTTTTAGCAGTATTTTGGCCGTTTCTTCTTGAGTCATGACAACTGATGGCATCCAGACTCCAATTTGGGTAACTGCCAACGAAGCACGTTTCCTCCTCCTTTGTTTAATTGGTAGTAACTTCAAACTTTGTTCTTTTTTTTTTTTCATCTGGTTTACATGTACCGTTCTTTTACATGTTACACAGTGGGTTTCCACATAAATTCTAATCTGACATCCCTTAGGTACCACTGGGATGGTTTTCCTGTTGTAGCGTGCCCGACACTTGTACATAGGACAGTCAGTTGTGCCCTATCATCTGACAGGCGCCTGCCACCAGCTTCTCCCATGTTGGCTCCTGGGCGGCCCCGATTGTCCAGTCGGCAAAGATCAAGGAAACATCAAGCTGTAGAGACAAAAAGTACTGCTTACAGATAGAGGAAGAATCATTAGTTTTCTCTTATATAACATTTGTTTACAGGTGCATTCACCCATTTTTAATCTCCTGCCTTTCGGATATTTCAGACCCAGATCAATTTTTCCAACTTGAATTTAACCTAAAATCAATGTCACTGGCTCTAGAGTCCTCAGATCTAGTCCAGCAGATCCAGGAGTTGCTCTGACAGGCAGCTCTGCTCTGTCATCAATTTTCACATTCTGATTGGTTCCAGTTAGTCAAATCATGTTTGTCATTTAATTTTCTTCAGCATTTCTTTTAATCAGTTCATTCATTCTCTCAATCAACCCAGCAACTTGTGGATGATAAGGAATGTGATAAATCCATTCAACATGTTTTTCAGCTGACCAGTCTTTCACCTGTTTTCCAGTAAAATGGGTCCCATTATCTGTTCGTATCTGAAGGGGAACCCCATAAAATGATTCCATCATACTAAGACATTTTAAAGTAGATGTCTGATTTGCATATTTACAAGGATGAGTCACCAACACACCTGAATATGTATCTAAAAATAATCAGACAATTCTTCATACATAACCACTTCATACAAAAAGTGTCAGCAATTAACTTTTATTTATTAAAAAGAAATCCTTCTTCTGGTCTTGGCCCCACTCAGAATATTTATCTCATCAGTGTCTCCAAACTGAGGTTGTTCTAAAGCCTATGTGCAGCAGGTAAGATATTACTTGTTCATAACTTTTTCCACAGAGCCCCTCTTGAAAAGAGCTGAACTTTTACTTTAAATGTGAAACAACTGCAAAACAAGATGGTGAATTTTTTTCATCTCAGATATTTTTAGACACTTCGAGTTGCTTTAGATGCCGTCAAAACTACAGCTGCAGATGAACCATTTATAAACAACATATGATGCACTTCCTTCAAAGCAACCAGCTTAACACATCCCCTTTAAGTGCTCTGATGAGATTTTTTTTTAGACATTTCAAATCCACCCTTTTCCCCTTACACCATCTTGGCTTTAGGCATTTTAATTCATCCTTTGTGGCCCTCAATGTCAATGTTTGGGCCTTTAATGTCAACATCAGGTGTTTTAATTTCTTCTTTGACCTTTGGCATCTTAACATCAATATCACCTTGAAGTTTGGGGCCTTTTCATTTAACGTCAAAATCTGGGCTCTCTAATTCTGGACCTTTGATGTTCAATGTTGACAATATCTGATTTCAGAAGGTTGATGTCAACTTCTGGACCTTCTACTTTTGGCCCTTTTAATCCAAATAATGGCTTCCAGCCCTCAGCTCTTCTGCTTACACACCATCCATCTCAGCTGGAGGCACTCCTGTCTGTATTAATGCCCTCCAGAAAGCAGAACGAGTAGGTTCCTGCATGTTTTTCCAGCCATCCCTTCTCGGCCCACGACCCATGGGTTGACAAAATGTTTTTTATTTTCACGGTTTTCACCTCTGTGTTCCAATCTCTGAGTGCACCCAGTTCCAACACTCGGCTTTGAACATCAGTCCTTGAAAAAACATTTAGATGATAATTTACTACTGTTGTGATTTTCTTATTTCTCCACCCGAGTTCTGTAGTAACCGCTTCAATCCTGCAGGTATCAGTCAAATCATTGCACATTAAATACGACAATGGCACCTTTAAGTTTATGAATATTTAATAAGTAAAGTAACACAGAAGTAATAATGTTGTCACAGATTCACAAGTATAAACAGTGGGTTAGTTAAATGCAGTCGTTATTTTATCATATTAAAATGGATGCATCTCTTAATCTGAAACAATACAACCTGCTTTTATCTTTCTCCTCCAAACTGCTCCTGGCTGCTGCGTCCCTCTCTCACACACACACGAGGAGACGACTCTTCACTTCTCTTTGTCTCAGCAAAACAGGGGCGTTCCTTCACACAGAATAACTAACTTTTTAGCGCGCTTTGAGTCTGTCTGCGTTCTGATTGGTCAGTAGCAAAAGTGGTTTACATCGTGTTACATTATATAAACAGGAAATGAAGAGCCTCTTCAAAGTAAAACAGGAAATGGGTCAATTTCAAAATAAAATAAGAATTAGGAGTCAGATTCTAAAAGGAACAAATATTATTCCACAACAATTCCCCCTTTCGACCTCAAAGAAAAAGAGGTCGACATCAAGTTGAAGAATATGCTTCTCTGCGCCGAAGTGGTTGAATCTCAAAATCAGTAAATTCATATCCTCTGCGCATTAGGAGCTGACGAGCTATCTCAGGGTCACGCTTCTCTAAAGTGGAAGTGATAAGACGTACTGACAGAGATCTCAGACAGGGAATACAACAACATCCACATGTGATTAAAATAGCTGCAAATACTGCAATGGACATTAACATGGACACAATCATCTGCTTCCAGGGGCCAAACACTTTGAAGAGCCATTCATCAAGAGGATTATCTACACCAGAGTGAGATTTCATCTCATTAGACAACGTTCTCAAACCTTCAAGTGCACGGGTCACTTTTCCATCAGGGGCAGTGTTATTAGGAATAAAACTACAACACAAGTCACCAAACATGCTACACACACCTCCTTTCTCAGCTAAAAGCATATCAAGCGCCATTCTGTTTTGCACAGCCATAAGAGAAGTCGGAGCTAGTTGCTCCGCTAAGCCCTCAACAGCGTCTCTGGTAAGGTTGGACAGACGCATGACATTGTAATGTATGTAATTTATTCGGTCAACATTTTTATTTGGTGTGATTGGGAAATATGCTGAAACAACAGGTAAATTTTCAAAACCTGTCGCAATCTGATCTACTAATTTGTGCTCATCAGGAACTCCCCTAGGGATTCCTATGGCATCAATATAAGTAGTCGAGCCCACAGTGGGGTCAAAATTATGAGTTGAACGTCTCTTCCTGATGGGAGAGATGGAGGTGTCATTTAAAACTTCCAAACGAGGGCCAATCAAGGTTAACGATGCAGCTAAGCGTACTAATGCACACAATCCCACAGAGTCCTGAGGGATATGTGTCAGTAAACGTCTACCACCACAATAATAATACAGGTCAGCGCGAGCCACCTTACCCACACGAGTGTTGTCAGAGACATTTTGTTGCGTGATATTACACCATTCATTCTGAATTTGTCCTAAGGCAACTCTTTTGTTTGCAGTTGAGGTGTAATTAAAACAGTAATAGTCAAATCGTTCTACCGGAGCAAACGAGCCTAATTTGGTTATATTAGAAATAATTGGGAATAGCTGAGCTAATGTAGTGCAATTCTTAGTATATCTTCTCATAGTCAAACTTAACATGCAATGAAATCCCCAAGCATCCTCTAGGTGTAATGGAGCTGGCTGGGTGTACAAGTTTGGTCTAGCTGCAGCACAAGCTACACATTCAGACAAAGAAGCCTGTCTAGCAGCCTCAGCGAGCCAAGCTAACCAAATATTAGAGTCAGTATAACCAGTGGACATAGCAATCACATCCACAGGGGTTAAGCTGGTATAGTCAACACTATCAATTCGCATAGGCATTGGAAACGATGACTCCTGGGTCGGAGGAGGAGTTGGGTCTTGGGCTGGCAACTCTGTAAGAGCAAGTTGTAACACCCGGAAAGGGTCCTTGCCAGTGACATCTGCGGCTACAAGCACATAAATGGGTTCCGTCACCAAGGTGTAGATCATCTCAGGCTTTGTGCTGGTTAACTTATTCCAAGTTCGAACATACTCAAAGGACAATAACAAGTGTCTGTTATTTTTTGCTAAGGTGGCATGTGCCCTCCACCAATCTCTGTAATTAGTCAGATGTCCAGACATATCAGGTTTCCATGATCCCGAATACAACGTGACATAATTCCACTCAGGACACCAGAAACATTTGGATGGATTGGGACATGGACAAATATAAAAGGCTGCATTCGCAATACGGTAATCCGTACAATAAAACATGTCACAGATTGGCAGGCTTAGGGTCGTGGTGGTGTCTTTGGGATACTCTACTTTCAGCACCGGAAGGCCATACGCATCTTTCATGACTGTGTGTGGTGTCACACTCCTTCTTACCCTGCCTGTTTCACCAGTCTGCTCACACTCTGGTAAACCGGGAATGATGCAGAAATATTCAAAAGAGAAAATGAGTGACAACACTATGGATGACAAAGCACCTATCCCTATCACAACGTACTTTGATGACCACCGCATTTTGATCTTGTAAACTGAAACTATACTCAATTAATGAAGATGTCTCGCACAGCAACCTCCACAGCAGACAGCCAGTCAAGCCGTTCCTTTAACACAAAATGAATACAAAATAACACTCTGTTAATATACTGCTTATAATTGATTATAGGTATTTCTTTTTAACGTTACAAACTGAATATACTTAATACTTTCAAGCTAAGTAAATAAATGGATGCGCTCTAAATCAAGACTGCAATTAAAAGATAAGAGAAAAATGGTTAGTACACATATCATACAATATTGTTACAATCACAAGTACTCAGGGCATACCCTGGGGTGCTCAGATACCGATCCTCCTATGTCTCCGAGTGTTCTTCATGAAGTGTGAGACTCTAAGATGTCGTGTTTTTGTCGTATCTAGGTGTCTGTATTAAATGTGGATTTTCCAGCACCCAGTGACCCACTCAAACAAAGTCCTTCA
>NW_023619146.1:0-13253 GCF_014905685.2 Nematolebias whitei
TTTTTGAATTGCTTCTGTCCTGATCCTTGCTCTTTACTGCTCCCGGGGTGAGAGTTAAGCCGCTTCCCTGTTTATCTAATTTAAGGTTGAGCCGCACCCTACTTTGATGGGGGTGGCCTATAGCTCCTCCTCCATGGGCGGCATCCAGCTCTGAGGCACTCTTGTAAGAATACTTTACCTAATAAGGCAGCGGCTACTATCCCGACTACACTTAACAAATAAGGCCATACTTTGAGAAAGATACTAACTATCCATCCTTCTACCGTTTCTCCACCCTCTTTGATTACTTCACCTACGCCTTTCACCACCTCTGTGACCTTTCGGCCAACGGTGTAACTAACGGTTTCATACCATGCGCAAGTGTGTTCATCTTCCTGTGTGCCACATTTCTTCCAGTTTTCCTCTGGATACTGGCATGTGAGATTCGAGTAGATTTTATTTGGGCCTACCCACTCATAGCCCTCTATCTCATTGCCCAAGCACAGGCTGCGTCTCACTGCGTGGCCTTCTACTAAAGCTATCATTGAATCTGAGACAAAGGGGACTATTACTCCTTGAACTTGTTTCCTGGCGTTAAGCTGATATCCTAATATCTTATCTTCGCAGTGACCCTCAGGTACCCATCGTCTCCACTTTCCGCTATGTTTTTTCCACACTACCTGTGCTGCGTGCAAGGTGTATTCAGATCCATAATAACTCTTACAGTAGCTTTCCCATCCTGGTATCGTACCACAGGGCCTTCGAGCCAATGTAAGGACACATTGTGTTTTTGCCTTATCACAAGTCATGTGCCATGGTCTGGGACTAACATACCTATCCGGTCTATACAGGGGACTGGCCCATATGTCTTGCTCTTTAGAATAGACCGTGGCCAAATACTGATACTTAATCCAGTAGTTATTTGAAAGTTGCAAGCATGGGGCTACCCATTCTCTAATTTCTTCTTCCTGGAACCCCCACCATGTTCTAGAGTCATCTCGTTGATGATATTCATGCCATGCTTGGAGCAAGATTTTAACCGTTTCTTGTCTACGTAATTCTGAGCAATCATATCGCCAGGTGGACATAACGGCGACCTCTGTCTCCCATAATCTACATCTAGGCGACGCTCCACTACTTTGCCACACCGAGTTGTTAAGACTAAGAAAAATCCGCTCGGCTACACATTTGTCTATTTTATCAAAATCGCCTTTAGGTGTATTGAGAAGCTCATCTGGTTTTGGCAGTTTTTGTACATACATGTCTGTATAATACGGTCCCATGAGGCCCTCAGACGTCCTGGAATACCCCTCCACGAAGTCACCTTCGAAGTGAGGCACCCTAGACGCAATCCAGACCCATGGTAATGTCACATTCAACCAGTTCTCATGCCAGGCATTATGTGGGTGGAATATGGCTGCCCAACTCCAGTAATAATAACGCTGATTCTGTACTGGAGTTATGGGTAGATAATTTTGAGTTTGGCATTCAGAATATAAGTTCCAATAACAATATGGTAGCCTACTCACTTTGGTCTTTATACATTGCTCTAACAGGTCAGGTCTGGCGATCATTTTTTTCCCATTTATCTCTATTATTTGGTACTGATGCAATTGGAGCTTCGTTTTGGCCTTAACTGTGGCATGGGGAGGCGGTGTAGGGCGCCTGTTGGATCCCCAGTCTGTAGCATTTTTCTTGAGTGTTCTTTCATATCGTATTGTGTGTATTACCTTATTAGTGGTCGAATTCAGGTATTTACCTGTGCGATTCCTTTGAATAAGAGGGGGGATTCGGTCACAATCTAAGTGGATGTCGCCCCAGAACTCTCGACGAGGGAGAATTGCCTGGCAGCTGTCGTTTTTAGGTGGGGCCGGAAGAATTACTTCTCGGTCCCAGTAGCCTTGATGCTTTAATCCAATCAACGGTCGACATATCCAATCGCAGTGCCACTCAGGGGTTCCGTCCTGGGGTTGTATCCAGTTACATCTTGTTGATCGTTTGATCTGCTCTTTCAAAATTGCTATCCCGATGACTCTTTTCTCTGGAAGTATCATTAGATTTGTGACGACCCAATTGGGTCCGTCAGTTTCTGGGTCGGTGGAATGGTCTGCCACCGTTAGGTTTCCGGCTATTAATGCCGCGCTCCATCCTGCTGTGACTCTCAGTCTGTTCATCCAGGCCTGATGACCCTCTTTCTTCAATTTATTCCAAGCTGCTATTTGGTTCTGGATGTTCTTTGCCGGGTTCCATGGTAAGGAAATATTCTGTGTATCGATATCCCAACAGTTCATGTCTGCATATTTTGATTTTCCATGGGCAACTGCCACATGTGTCAGGCTCCAGGGTCTGACTCCGGCTTGGTATAAGATAACCAACAACATTGCTAAGCCTATTAACACTACGAGTCCCCGCAGGAGGATTCGCAGGCAGGTTGCTTTATCCAAAATCGTAATCCTTTGACGGTCCATAGGTCGGTTTGGGGTCGCTTCATCATCGCTTTCCTCGCTATTTGGATCATCACTGTTGGAGTTTCTGTTTCTCATGTGAATCATTTCGAGAGGGGCCCTTGCTCCTTCGTCCTCGATGTCTCGGCTTTGAGTGTCTGCGGGCTGTCGACACTCGTCCCTTAAGTAGTTCTTGATATATAGGAGAGGGGTGTGGCAGCTCTGGCTGTAGTCCTTTCCATACATATTTCCATTGAGTCACCAGCCATTTTTCGGGTTCAGGTTGGGGTCCGTAGAGGTCCCAACTTTGTTGAGGGTTAGGTCCTGCAGTTATTTTCCGTTGAGCCTTACAAAGGGCCTCTAAATATTGAAGTACAGTTGGACCATGTTCTTGCAATGTCTCTTTTTGTGTTATCAGGGGATTATATTGGTATAGGACATGTACTGTGTACGCCTTTCTTGTCCAAGGACTGTAATCGTGAACCGGTGTATATTCCCGATATCTTATAATTCTTATAGGCAAATTTTGATTCTCAAACACGTACCGTTTTGGGTCATCTGTTCGTCTTCTGATAGCTTTCACCATTCTTGGGCTTGTACTCCAAATTATCATACCCCCTATCGAGACCTCGAAAAATCTGCTCTGGTATGGCTCGTGGTAATTGGGTCCCCATCGGAGCTTTATTTCCTTTCCCCATAGGGTCAGGTAGACCACGTTAAATATCCATGGGGATGTTGGTGGGCAAGGTTGGAGCTGGGCGTCGTATCTAGGGAGGTGCACTTGCCTTGAATGTTGTTCTATTTGGGGATCGTCTAGGTGAGGTTGCCTCTTGTACTGGCGATTGGAGTAGAAATAATTTCTCGTAGGGTCTTCCCATTTGAGGAAGTCAATTGCTGGTTCATCGAGCCAAATTATGTCATTTGCAGTTTTTAAAGCTGGTATTGTCGAGCCAGTTTGTCTGCACTGGATTAGTACGTTGGTTATTCCAGCACTAAGGGGTTTTGGGTCTATAATATCTTCCTCACGTACGGGGCCCCTGGTGAAGGTGCAATCAGACATGCTCGCTTAGGGTATCTTGTCTTCTGGTAGATTGGATGCGCGGGCTGTTCGGATCCAGATCCTCTGGGATCTCTATTTGTTACTCGCCCTTTATAAAGTTCTACACTGAGCGGTGAGGGGTGGTGTAAGTCCGGTCTTAATCCTCGCCACACCCACTTCCATTGTCTGACTGACCACTCAGAGGGTTCTCCTAGGGGACCCTCCGTTGGCTCAAGCTGATCGCCAAGATAGCTAATCATTTCATCCCAATCACCATATCTCTCCATTGCTTCTCCCATTACTCGCTCCACCAGCTCCTCTCTTGCGGCCTTATGTTGGTCGTAGGCTTCTCCCATCTCTGTCAGCGCTGTTGTCAGGCTGATCAGCGGGTGTCCTCTATAAGATACTTTTATTCTGTTAGCCGCTCGTGTGGGGTGTGAACCCCACCTGTCAAGTGGAGTTTGAACTCGATCATACAACATTTTCAGGGGTAACTGGGTGTTTTCAATCACCACTCGTTCTGGTTCCGCTATTCTCTTGTTGATTTTTGTCCTCAGCGTTGGGCTCGTGGCCCAGATTATCAGTCCTCCCAGAGAGATCTCGCAGTATTCTGTTTGGTGAGGTTCTTCATAGTTTGGTCCCCACTTGAGTGTAACTGATTTATTCTTTATTTCCATTTGGACCATATTAAAGATCCATGGTGTTCCCATCGGACTAGGGTTATATGGGAATTTTAGGTTATCACTTAACAGGGTTAGGCCAGGGACTCTGTGGCTAGCTCTAGTGAGATCTGCTTCTCTAAAGGTTTGCAGATGTGAATTATAATAATTTTTTGTTTTTGCCAGGAAGTTTGAAAAGTCCTTCTTTGGTCTGTCTAATTCCACCACTTGGCCTCTTACAAGCAGGGCCGGTTTATATATCTCAGTTCCGGGTGCTTGAAACAACATATTCTGCACTTCTTCTTCAGTTGTATGGCTACTCTGAGTATTAAAAGCATTTACTTTATATTTCCATGTTGGTAAGGCTGCTATTGCACTGGTTTTAACACGACATGTTTCAATAGGCCTGACTTGTTTTACGCACCCTATTTTTCTCCAGATGTGGCCCGTGTCTTTTATTGTTTTTCTTAGAGGTTCTTTACCTTTTCTTTTTTTGCTCCCAGCGATGAGTTCAGCGACCCCTTGTTCATTTCTTACTTGCGTGCTTTCTTGTCCGCATGCTTCCATTTTCCTTGGAACGCTTTTTTGGCCCAACTCTTCAGTCCTTTCTTCTCAGTTTTGTTTGCTACTGACTCCTCCGAGCAGTTTTTGTATTCCTTAATTGGGTGGGCTGTGGCTCCCACCAGGCACGTTCCTTCTTCCTGGATCGGGTATATTTCAGCTCCGACCGAGTACACTCCCTGGTATGGTGCAATGACCATCTGCACGGAAACTTTAACCTTCTGGGTGGAGTCGGGCTTTGTGGGCGTTCCTGCCCTCTGTGCAGCAGTTCCGGGGATCTGAAGCACTCCGTTCCTCTCCCAAGCTTCAGGGGTTACCAAGAATTCAACTGTTTTCTGCATGGGTTTAGCTTCATGCCTGGCCCATCCATCCAGACTAGTAGTACAATAGTACAAGTTATTATATCTGGTTCCGGTCTCTCGGGGGACGTCTGGCAGGGGCACTAGGGGGACTTCCTGGTTCATAATTACTTCCGTAATCAGCTGAGCCCATGTTGTTAATTCCCAGGGCCCTGTCCAGCCTTTCTGTCCAGCCTCGCCGGTTTCTTCGTCAGGTAACATACCCGCCTCTTCTTTTTTGCTCCCTGCGCTTGTTTGGTTTCGAAGTACTCTAAAAACTAAGGGAAACTGCTGAGTACCGAGGGGGGCATTCCTTTTCTTACCCCTCGAAGAATCATAAGGCCAGGCTTGATGTACAGCCTGCTCGAGCAATTCTCCGGGATTTATCTTCTTCCTGTGCTGCCGCTTTCCTCTTCTTTCATCCAGTTCTCCTAGTTCTGGATATAGTAGTGGGGCTGAAGGTGTTACTTTTAGAGAGCTGTAGACGAGTTCTTGGTCATACTGCTGTTCGGTCAGGGATCCTTCCGAGGCCCTGGTTTCATCTTCATCAAGTTGAGCTCTGAAAGATTTGAGGGGACTGTGATACCTCCTTACTTGCCAGCCCATTGCCCTCTCAGAGTGCAGCAGTTGGCCTTCCTCCATCTGTGTATCACAGGCTGAACAGTATTTTACTTCGGTGCCATCCCACTCGCATGCACAGTCTTGTGGGCCTTTGCCGCTTATATCCCATTGTGTGATGATGGTTGCTCGAGGTAATGTGGTAATCCTGCATTCTCCACAAATGAATGCGTCCATTACCTTTACAGGTTTTATCTGCAGCTGACGTGCGTCCATCTTGTTTGTTTTAGGCTTGATGGGCTTCTCCATCCCTGGTCCTTCCCAGAGAAGGGGTAATCCACTTGGTTTCAGGCAGAGCGTACAATTGTTCTCCTGCAGGCTCCACCTGAAGGTTTCTCCTTCTTTTGACAGGTATCCTTTCTTTGCATATTCCAATGTGCTCAAGGCCCTACCCGTCCAAAGCCCTGAGACTGTTCTTCTTAGTATCACTCCCCCGCATATAGTGGCCAGTCTAATATAGGGGAGCATGGTGCTTGGTTCTGTGGCCATACTCTGGTTTCTGGTTTCTACTAGCTAGGAACTGGCTTCAGTTGCTCTATTCCTTGGATCCCTTTCTTCTCTAGCTCAACTGTGTTTTTATCTAACACTTTTCTCACTCTGTCTGTGGTGTTATATTTAGGCTCACACCTTCTGTCCTACCCTGAATGGGGCCTCAGAGTCTGACTGTTCCTCTTTATCCTCAGAGCTCCGCCCAACTTCAGGCGTGCTAAACCATCGTTGGTTGAGCTCTTCTGAGGGGGAGGGTCTACCAGCTCTTCTCCTGTCATTCAAGGCCTGACCTATCTCCACAGTTTTAGTACTCCATTCTTTGGTATTAGCATTTTTAGCTATCCAATTTTTGACTAAACCTATGGTTCTTTCTGCTACTCCATTGGCTTGAGGTGTGTAAGGAGGCGAATAAACGCGCATAACCCCAAAAGTCTGACACCAGTGATCCACCTGTGCATTGCGGAAGTGCGTCCCATTATCGGTTCTCAACTCTTTTGGAACTCCTAACGACCCACAGACTTGTTCCAGCATACTAACAACACTGTTGCCATTAGCTTTTCTAGCTGGTTTCACCACCACGTACCCTGACATTGAGTCTACCAGCACTAGAAGGTATTTCTCTCCTTTCTTGCCTGTAACTCCCATAGGTCCAGCTACATCCATGCATACTGAACCCCATGGTGTGGTACTCTTGATGGTCTGTCCATCCACTCGGTGCCCTCGCCTTCCTGCGTTGTATTGACCACATACATCACAGTTTTGCAACACCTTGCGGACCTGTTTCAACGGGATCCTGAGCTCCTGATACTCCAACTCCTTACGTGTGGGTTGTACGCCTGCATGACCTAGACCCTCATGCACGCCCCGTACAACCTGCTCCACGTACTTCTCTGGGACCCTCCGACCTTCGGAGGTTCTGTCCCACTCCTCGATCCCGACAAAGACTATTTTTCTCTGCTGTACATAGCGGTCAACTTCTTCGTTGCCTTGCCAGTATTTTCCCTCTCTAGTATGGGCTTTCTGGTGCTCTACTTCTAACTTCAGATTTAGTCTGATCTCAGCTATTTTCTTCCACAAGTCATGGTGAGCTACCACTTTGCCCTTCGCACTTTCAAATCCATTTTCTTCCCAGATGGCTAGATCCTCATTTAGAGCTTGTGCACAATAGTGGCTGTCTGTCACTACTTTAGCCGTTCTTATCTTCTTGTGAGTTAGTTCTAGCAGTCCTTCGAGTACTGCCGTAACTTCGCCTGTTTGTGCACTACCCTGTACTCTCCCCCTTCTACGGCAGCACTCGTTCCCCTGATATTTGAGGATAAATCCCCAATGTGCTACCTGATCTGACCCTTTTTTGGATCCATCTGTGTAGAGAGTCCAGTCGTGCTGCTTCGGTTCTTCGGGCACTTCTTTGGCTGCTTTTTTACTCACTGGTTGTGCAGGGCCTATCTCCAAATCCGGGTCTAATAGAATATCTTCCCATCTACCCCACCTTGTGTTGGTAGCTTTGGTACTTTCTATTGTCCCTTTTCTGAGATACTTGTGCACTTGGCTTTGTGTCACTACTCTAATAGGCTGCCCCTGGGCCAAATCTTTTAATGTCCCCCAGTATCTAGCAAGCACTGCTAGCTCTTTTTCTTCCTGAGGAAACTTTTTCTCTACTGAGGTCAAGGTGTAACTCCATAGAGTAACTAATCCCCCGTTCTCGTTCTTCACGGCTATCATGGCATCATCACTGTCGCAGCTGACTTCAGCTATGAGTTTTGTCATTAGGCTTCTTGGTTCTAGCCTTACTGCTTCCTGAATCTTTTTTCTAAGTTCTTCTAAGTTCTGTTGGTTTTCTGCTGTCCAGACCCATAATTTCTTACTGTTCGATTGACTGTCATTTTCTTTTTTCTTTAGGCAGGCATACAGTGGTTTGGCATATCTCTGATAGTTAGGGACATGATCTCTCACATAGTTACACAGTCCTAAGATCTTCTGTAAGTCGTTTTCTGACTCAGGAGGCTGAATTTGCTCGAGTTTTTCCCTATACCCTTCTGAGAGTCCTAGGTCTGCTGTTACTTGAAACCCTAAATAATTAACTTGGAACTGTCCAAGCTGACATTTTTTCAAATTCAGTTTCAATCCTGCCTCTGTGACTCGCTGCACCACTTTAGCTAACCTCTCCAGGTGCTCTTCCTCTGTGTCATCTGCGATAAACACATCGTCGATGTAGATTGTGGCGCCTAAGTCTTTGAGCACGTCCATCACGACCGACTGAAATACATTAGGAGAGTTTTTATACCCCTGCGGTAGCCGCTGCCAAACATAACTTTTTCCCTGGTGGGTAAAAGCTGTCTTTCCCTGTGATTGTTTTGCCAGCCTAAGAGAGAAAAATCCATTTGCTAAATCAATGCAAGATTTGTATTTTTTCACTTGTAGAGTTTTTAGGGTGCCCTGCGGGTTGATTAGACTCGCTCTGTTGGCTACTGTTCGTCTGTTAAGGGCTTTGAAATTAATCACTGGTCGCCACCCTCCTCCTGCTGATTCGGGTTTCTTAACTGCTTGGATCGGGCTGTTAGTTATGGGGTTTGTTTCTTCCCTAATAATTCCTAACGCTCCTAATTCTTTCACAATTTTGTTCATTTCCTCCACTGCTCCTGGATTCAGGGGATATTGTCTCACAGGTGGGTGAACTCCTCCTTCGATTATATGCACAAACTTTGGGCCTAGATCCCCGCAATCATTTTTAAATCTTGCTATTGAGGCTTTCTCTAGTATTTGTTTTAACTTCTCTTTCCCAGCCGGGGAGAAGTCACTCTCATCTATTTTCTGTTTTGTCACTTCAGGGATATTTACAGGTTTATACCAGTCTTCGGACTCACTTTGTTTGTGTGTGAACCCTATTTTTACTAGCCTAGATTTTAACTTCTCTAACCTTCTGTTTAAGGCTCTTCGGTTCTTCTTTGGTTTCTTTAGTTCTTTCAGATCGGTAATTGTCATAAGGTTATAAGGCCCTTTTATCCACACAATTCCTTGCCATAACCCGTAAGGCATTGTTTCAATTTTTCCGTTTGCTAACTGAACTGTGAGATGTCCTACTGTTTTTAGGTTTTTGCGGGTCATAGACACCTCAGCTCCGGAATCTATTAGGTAAGGTTCTCCCTCTACTTTAGTGTAGATTTCGTCCCCCTCCCAATAGGCATCTTCCAGAGTGACCCGCAACCTATCTGCCATTATTTAGCTGGCCCTCCACTCCCTTTCTCACGGGATTCATGGAGGGCTCTTTTTTCTTCTGGGGTCAGTTTTGCATATTCTTCCGGGGGTAGGTATTTACCTCCTTTCTGTGGTGTGGAGATTGAGGCTGGAGCTGAAAATCGTTTTGGTTGTTGGTTCCTATATTGTGGCTCTGATTGCCTGGGTGGTCTCTCCCTGTACTGTGTCCCTTGCTGTCTCGGGAACTGTTCTCTGTATTGTGGCTGTTGAGGGGCCTTTTGTGTCGGTTTTGGTGGTTTTTGGCTTTGCCTGCTCTCACTTTTCTTCTTTTCCTCCCAGAACAGCTGCTCTAGGTCATACGATTTTACTGCCTGGTCTATCTGGGCGTCATTAGTTTCATGAGGCATTCTGGCAAAGGTGAGCTCTCCCCTTCTTCCCTTGGATACGATCCTTAAGGCTTTAACATACCTTTTAGGGGGAATTACTTGTTTAAGTTGATACCAAACCGGGGTAAGGCGTTGGCCTTGATCCATGCGCATCCTAGCCCGCTGAATGTGAGAATCTTCGTCATCCATATCTTCCAGGACTAGTTTCTCATACTGGCTTTGAGCTGATTCTCCTTTACTCATTGGGTTTGTGGTGACATTACCTAGCCATAGCTTCTTTGCTGCATCGCACTCAGTGGAGCTAACTACCATGGGCCACACATCTTTGATGTATTCTTCAGTGGTCTCTTGGGGTTGTTTTTCTCTCACTAAGGTTTTCAGCTTTTTGTACTCACGATAACTGTCAGTTTCTGGGCCTGGGGCTTGGTTTTGTCTAGCCTGTCTGGGTTCATGGGTTGATTCAGGCATTTGATACGGTGGGCTTGTCTCGGCCGGGTATGTATCATCTTCTTCATCGGCCGATATTTCATCTCGCAATTTCTTCTCTGTTTCTTGGGCATACTTGTAGGCCGTCTTTTTCATTCTTCTCAGCATCACATCATGTACAATCCCTAAATAAGCGGTCCTAAAGTTACTAGTTAGGGGTTTGTGGGCTGCCAATGTGGGGTATGAGGGCATCATTAAAATGTTGGCCCACTCTCCCAAAGTAGCTTTAACAGTCAGTTCCACTGTCTCTTCTGACCTGTCTGCCCATACTGGTGGAATGTCATAGTGATTTTGGCCAGCTTCAGGGATATAAGTTCGACGCCCATCACTCGCCTGCACCGGGCCCCAACTCAAGTCCCTGGCTAACCTTTCTGATACTCTATGTACGTCCAGTATTTCTACTCCCTTCTTTTGTCCTTTTCTTTGTCCTATTCTTAATGGCCTAACTGGACCGTCGTATTGGCCTGCTATTGATTCTAGACTGGCACTACCTTCGTCATCGGTGTCTTCCTGACTCGGGTCTACGTCTGGTTCTCCCTGAGAGCTCTCGTCGTCATCCTCCTCACTCTCTATGTTTAAGGGTTGTATTCTTGTTACTGTCTCTTTCTTTGGCTGTCCCTCTCGCGATTCTGCTCCGCTTCTGCGTCGTCTTGTGGTTGTACTTATCAGGTCATTTTCTGAGGGTGAGGTCAGGGATATTTTTGACCCCTGAGGACTGATCCTTAACGGGTCTTCACTTTTCTTGGCTCCCTGTGATGATCCCGGTGTCGATGATTTTTCTGTGTGTTCTCTCCCTAACTTTAGGGGTTCTTTAATTGGTTTCTCTTCTCGTTTTGTCATTGCGGCCACAACCCTGGATTTCCGATCTTCATCTAGATGAGTGGGGGTCACTATTATCATTTCTTTTAAGTGGGCTCCCGCTGGCATGTCTTTGGCCAGATACGTCATTGAATTGACCGCTATTCTCTCAGCCGTTTCCCACTGCAAATGATGGGACCGGAGACCATCTATTCCTATCACTATGCGCCTGAAGCCGAACTCTATGGCTCGGAACACTCCTTTCTGCAGAGCTTCTAACATTTCCTTGAGATACCTGGTCTCATCGGTTGCTTCTTTATAGCTTCGAATTGGGATGTGTATTATCGCATAGTACGGAGCATCAGCTCCACTGGTCATTCTTGTTTTTGGCTCTTCGCCATGTGGTCCACCGGTGAGTTGTTTTATTTCAACTTGGTACTCCCTACCGGCTACTTTCTTTAAAGCTTTTCGGTAGGTTGAGTTATGGATTTTGTACTTATGATTTGTAAACACCAGTAACGCGTCGGCCTCTATAGACCATGGTGTCCCTATCACTTGGTATACTCGGGTACCATTTTGAAACTTCACACATTGTGTCTCTTTCGGGAGTGGTTCTAGGACCTGTTTGAGCCTTCTGTTTGCCTAATTTTTTGTTTCCTTTGTGAATTTTCTTTTTCCCCTTCCTCTTGACTGTAATCTGACTCAGGTTCTGATTTTAAGTGTTTTTCTTTAGCCTTCTTTTTCCCATAAGTTTTTTGGGTTTCTCCTGCGGGGTTCTGTTTAGGATTCTCTTGTTTAATCGGCTGGTTTTTTAGTGGTTCTGTCTGTCTCTGCTCTCGCATTCCTCGTAACCCCCTGTCTGCCCACCCGGTTTCAGTGGTTTCGAGCCTCCCCATCCTGTCCACTATGCTTTGGGCGAGCAGGTCTAAGTTCTTGTCAACCTGTTTAAGATAGTCTTTACACCCTGTGCTCTCATTGTTACTTTCATCAGGTTCGTTTTCTTTTTTGATCATACTTGCTAATAATCTCAGTTGCTCTGCTCTGGTTTCCTCGTCTGTATCGGAATGATATTTGGGAGTTTCTCTGTACGCACTCAAGTTTGGAGTAGAGCTCACGAACGTGGGGGGGGGATGAGAGGTTGGAGGGTAAGTTCCCTGCCATAGCCTTGTGCCTCCTGGGTTTTCTCCTTCCCTTTTAATATTAAGGGGGGGTATATTCTTTAAAACCTCGTCCTCTGGTTCGCTTTGGTCTTCTTCATTTTCCGACGCTTCGGGGGTTTGTGCAATGGAGCTGTGCTCACTTTCAGGATCCATCTCTGATTTTCTCTCTTTTCTATACTCCCTCATTCTTGCCAATTCTTCTTCACACTCTTTATATTTTGCTGTTGCCCTGCATGTAGGGTTTGTGATATACCCATCTAATCCTGTCACTTTGGATATCATCTTTACCATGGGGTCATACTCGATTGAGGGGCTAATTACTGACACTATTGTCGTTTGTTTTTGTTTCTCTATCTGTTGCACCCACCATTGTAACCACGTTTTTACTTCTTTTTTTGATTTTGCTTCGCCTGGGTCTTTTACCACCACTGTTTGGACTCCCTTCCGGGCTGTCGTACAGCAAAACCTTCCTTTTTCTCTTATAAATTTTTCCAGTCCGTCCTTTAGAACTTTTCCATCTAGCTGGGGATTACTTTCTCTTAGTATTTCCTTCACTGCTGGATTCCAGGTATGATACCCTTTTCCATATAGGATGACTTCCACCCTGGTTACTCTTATTGGTTTTCCTCCTGTACTTTGTACCATTATCTTTTGGCCATCTGTCTTTCCTTCTACTGGCTCCTGTTCTTCTTGGCTCTCCTGAGCCAGCTCGAGTTTGTCTGGCTCTACACTCGTAGATGCCTCTCCTGAGGCCATCTTTATGTCTTTTCTTGTCGGGTCAAGTTTGTCGGTCCTCAAAGTCTCCAGACTTTATCCTAACGTTTTGGACTAGGACAGACTAGCTGCTTACCTACGATTCTGGATTATGGTCAGTAACCCTCGTAAGCCTTCTACCCCTCCTTACTAGCCTCTAGTGATCTATTGGGGGTACTAACTGGGGGGTCTCCCAGTCACTGACAGCTCCTTACTCTCTAGAGCTGCTCTACTGACGCCTATCAGTCCTCTGTAGCGCGTCCTCACTTCTGGGACTGTTCTGGTCCCATCTGGGGTGCCATGTCTGCTTTTCGATGGGCAAGGTAACCACTGGAGGTAGTGATAACA
>NW_023619147.1:0-13247 GCF_014905685.2 Nematolebias whitei
CCATCAGTGTGCTAATGATCCATTGTTAGGCTGATGGTCCTTCTTGGTCATGTGAGCAGCTAGTTTTGGCTGTCAGCAGCAAACGGGTTGATCCACTTTGATAAGGTGCTATTTGTAAGACTGAGCTGAATACAGCTCCTCAGACTGAGGAAATCTTTCAGATGAAAGACGAAACGCTTCTATTGCTTTTTTGTCTGTTTTTTATTTTTTATTTTTTTGTTTTGTTTTTTGAATGTCTAGAGGACCAGACTTAACTTTTTTAGACACCCTGGCTCAAAGGTTACCTGACAAACAGACCACAGTTTGGAAGAATGAAGGGTTGTGCGTCTAACCAGGTGGTCAGTACCTCAGGAGCACCACAGGGGGCTGTACTCTCATCATTCCTTTTCACTCTGTACACCTCAGATTTCCAATTCAAAACAGACTCCTGTCATCTGCAGAAATATTCAGATGACTCTGCAGTGGTCGGGTGTATCAGAGATGGACAAGAAGCTGAGTACAGGGAACTGGTGGACCGCTTTGTGGCATGGTGTGGAAACAATCATCTCATCTTGAACGTGAACAAAACAAAGTAGATGATTGTAGATTTCAGGCGAAGCAGGAACAAGTCCAACCTTATTTCCATAATGGGAGAAGAAGTGGTGGAGAAGTATAAATACCTGGACCACAGACTGGACTGGAGATGCAACAGTGAAGCCGTCTACAAGAAGGGACAGAGCAGACTGTACTTCTTGAGGAAGCTGAAGTCCTTCAATGTTTGCAGCAAGATGCTGCATATCTTCTTTAAGTCTGTTTTAGAGTTCTATCTCTTCTGTCTTTATCTGCTGGGGCAGCAGCACCAGAACAAGTGACTTAAAAAAGATCAACAAGCTCATAAAGAAGGCTGGCTCAGTTCTGGGGACTCCTCTAGAACCTTTGGAGATGATTGTACAAAGAAGGATTCTTCATAAAATGAATAACATTATAGACAACCCTCAGCATCCTCTTCATCAGACTGTCATACAACAGAATGTCTTCAGTCAGAAGTTTCTTCAGATCAGTTGTAAGACAGACGCTACAAGAGATCCTTCCTGCCCACAGCCATCAGCATCTAATGCTCCTCTTGCACTGCCCCTAATAAGCCCCAATTCTGGGCAGCCCGCCACAGAAAGAACCCTTTTGCACCAGTACTTTAGTATTTTTAGCTGATTTGAGGCTGATTCAGGACCTCGTTTTGTCCCTGCGTCTCTGGTGGAATCGAGCGAGCTCAGTCAAGCTGAGTCCAGACCGAAACGTGAATGCAGGACTCTGATTGGTCAGTGGGAGGAGTCACTGGATCTCAGAAACTTTTCACAGAGCCGCCATTTGCAATTTCTCTGGATGTGGAGCAGCGGCTGGATCTATTTTTAAGATTTTAAAATCACTAATGACAACGTTGTGTTTAATTCTGAAGTCCATGCGTTTTTTGTGTTTGGTGACTGACTATAAAATTTGAGCAAGTGGTGTCACCGTGGAGGATCATACGAGCTGCCGAGCCTTTGAAGCCCACGAGGCCGAACCCCGAACCCCGTCCTCGCCTGCTCACAAAGGCCGGATTCGAGCCCTGGCAGGCGGGAGGACCGGGATGGAGAGACGGGGGGCGGAAATGTTTTTTTTTAAACATTTTATGTATAAAGAATAAGTTGTTTTTTTTAATCAGTGAAGATTATAAATAAACAGTGCTGGCTTTATCGTGAAATCCTGTTTTCCCTTTGACTTTATTAAATAATCTGTTAATTAAAGTTAATTCAACTGAAAAATTATAAAAAGACAAAATTATTGTATCTCAGGAATATTTCCCTCAAACATGTTTAAAGAAGAGACACAGCCTTTAGTTCAACATTATTCTAACCCCCAGATGTACAAATCACAAAACAAGCATTACACTTTAAATTAAAGCTTTAAATCAAAGCTAAACTTTAATTCAAAGCTAAAAATAATCTGTATACAAGAAAAAATAATCTGTATACAAGAATCCAAACCACAATGAGTGCAAATACATCAAATGATGAAGAAAAATATAGAATTTTAAATATAGATATCCATGCAATATTATTGGGCCCCTTTACTTTCAGTGCTGCAAACTCACTCCAGAAGTTCAGTGAGGATCTATGGATGATCCAATGTTGTCCCAAATGACTGATGATGATAAATAGAATCCACCTGTGTGTCATCAAGTCTCCGTATAAATGCACCTGCTCTGTGATCGTCTCAGGGTTCTGTTCAAAGCACAGAGAGCATCATGAAGACCAAGGAGCATACCAGGCAGGTCCGAGATACTGTTGTGGAGAAGTTTAAAGCAGGATTTGGATACAAAAAGATTTCCCAAGCTTTAAACATCCCAAGGAGCACTGTGCAAGCAATCATATTGAAATGGAAGGAGTATGAGACCACTGCAAATCTACCAAGACCCGGCCGTCCCTCTAAACTTTCATCTGGAACAAGGAGAAGACTGATCAGAGATGCAGCCAAGAGGCCCATGATCACTCTGGATGAACTGCAGAGATCTACAGCTGAGGTGGGAGAGTCTGTCCATAGGACAACAATCAGTCGTACACTGCACAAATCTGGCCTTTATGGAAGAGTGGCAAGAAGAAAGCCATTTCTCAAAGATATCCATAAAAAGTGTTGTTTAAAGTTTGTCACAAGCACCTGGGAGACACCAAACATGTGGAAGAAGGTGCTCTGGTCAGATGAAACCAAAATCCAACTGTTTGGACACAATGCAAAATGATATGTTTGGTGTAAAAGCAACACAGCTCATCACCCTGAACACACCATCCCCACTGTCAAACATGGTGGTGGCAGCATCATGGTTTGGGCCTGCTTTTCATCAGCAGGGACAGGGAAGATGGTCAGAATTGATGGGAAGATGGATGGAGCCAAATACAGGACCATTCTGGAAGAAAACCTGTTTGAGTCTGCAAGAGACCTGAGACTGGGACGGAGATTTATCTTCCAACAAGACAATGATCCAAAACATAAAGCCACATCTACAATGGAATGGTTCACAAATAAACGTATCCAGGTGTTGGAACGGCCAAGTCAAAGTCCAGACCTGAATCCAATCGAGAATCTGTGGAAAGAGCTGAAGACTGCTGTTCACAAACGCTCTCCATCCAACCTCACTGAGCTCCAGCTGTTCTGCAGGAAGAATGGGCTGAACTTCAGTGTCTCCATGTTCAAAACTGATGGAGACAAACCCCAAGAGACTTGCAGCTGGAACTGCAGCAAGAGGCGGAGCTACAAAGTATTAACGCAAGGGGGCCCAATAATATTGCACGCCCCACTTTTCAGTTTTTTATTTGTTAAAAAAGTTTGACACATCCAATAAATTTCATTCCACTTCATGATTGTGTCCCACTTGTTGTTGATTCTTCACAAAAATTTAAATTTTATATCTTTATGTTTGAAGCCTTAAATGTGGCAAAAGGTTGAAAAGTTCAAGGGGGCCGAATACTTTCGCAAGGCACTGTATACAGCGCCAAGTCACAACAGAAGTCGTGTCAGGGCACTGAACAGAAACATTCATATATAAAAATAATAATTTTATATTAATTATCTGAGGAGCAGACTGCTTTGAGTAACTCATAGCAGAACTCATTAGCAGGACTTGGATTCTGGACACGCCTCCAGAATCGGTCCTAAAGTGCAGGTGCTAATCCAGGCTGAGCTGAGCCAGGCTGAGTAGGGGTGTGCAGGGCTGAGGAGAGTTGGGGCTGATTAGGGGCAGTGCAAAAGGGGCATTTGTGGGTGGATGAGTACAAATTAATGAATTCAATTCAATTCAATTCAAAAATACTGTATTAATCCCAAAGGGAAATTACATGGTATTTTAACTCATCATCCTGGTTTCATTAAAGAGTTGTTATATGCCCCCTTTGCACTGCCCCTAATCAGCCCCATCTCTGCTCAGCCCTGCACACCCCTACTCAGCCTGGCTCAGCTCAGCCTGGATTAGCACCTGCACTTTAGGACCGATTCTGGAGGCGTGTCCAGAATCCAAGTCCTGCTAATGAGTTCTGCTATGAGTTACTCAAAGCAGTCTGCTCCTCAGATAATTAATATAAAATTATTATTTTTATATATGAATGTTTCTGTTCAGTGCCCTGAGACAACTTCTGTTGTGACTTGGTGCTTTATAAATAACCTGAACTGAATTAAATCTGATGAACCAGATTCCACAAAAACATCTATATTTAAATCTAAAAAAGGTAAGTCTGGTCCTCTGGACGTTCAAAAAACAAAACAAGCAAAAAAAATGTAGAAACGTTTCGTCTTTCATTTGAAAGACTTCTTCACTCTGAGGTGCTGTATTCAGCTATTTATAAAAGACAGAGCTGAATACAGCACCTCAGAATGAAGAAGTCTTTTGGATGAAAGACGAAACGTTTCTACATTTTTGGTTTTGTTTGTTTTGTTTTTTGAATGTCCAGAGGACCAGACTTAACTTTTTTAGATTTTTCTACCTGGATTATTGAGCATGCATCAGGATATCTATATTTAA
This sequence comes from Nematolebias whitei, assembly GCF_014905685.2. Lineage (NCBI taxonomy): Eukaryota > Metazoa > Chordata > Actinopteri > Cyprinodontiformes > Rivulidae > Nematolebias > Nematolebias whitei. The sequence goes on from NW_023619147.1 coordinate 4,526, forward strand.
AATTCTATATTTTTCTTCATCATTTGATGTATTTGCACTCATGGTTTTGTTTCTTGTATACAGATTATTTTTTCTTGTATACAGATTATTTTTTCTTGTATACAGATTATTTTTAGCTTTAAATTAAAGTTTATCTTTGATTTATAGCTTTAATTTAAAGTGTAATTCTTGTTTGGTGATTTGTTCATCTGGGGGTTAGAATAAAGTTGAACTAAAGGCTGTGTCTCTTCTTTAAACTTGTTTGAGGGAAATATTCCTGAGATCCAATAATTTAGTCTTTTTTATAATTTTTCAGTTGAATTAACTTTAATTAACAGATTATTTAATAAAGACAAAGGGAAAACAGGATTTCACGATAAAGCCGGCACTGTTTATTTTTAATCTTCACTGATTAAAAAAAAAACTTATTTTTTATACATAAAATGTTTTTTGAAAAACATTTCCACCCCCCGTCCCTCCATCCCGGTCCTCCCGCCTGCCAGGGCTCGAATCCGGCCTTTGTGAGCAGGCGAGGCCGGGGCTCGGGGTTCGGCCTCGCAGGCTTCAATGGCTCGGCAGCTCGCATGATCCTCCGTGGTGACACCACTCGCTCAAATTTTATAGTCGGTCACCAAACACAAAAAACGCCTGGACTTCAGAATTAAACACGGCGTTGTCATTATTGTTTTTAAAATCTTAAAAATAGATCCAGCCGCTGCTCCGCATCCAGAGATGAGACCAAGATGGCCGCGCTCAGAGCAGTTGCAGCTTCACGGGCTCCCGGTACCATCCCAGTTTTTAGAAGTTTTGATATTGACTCTGTGCCTGACTCTGCGCGATTTATGCGTGTGAACTATAGCCGAACCGAACTGATGAGAATAGGAGCGGATTTGCCACGAAATATAGCAGAAATCAGCAACAAACTCAAAGCTACGCTCGGCAGAATGCAGATCTTAAAGTCATCTACCTGGAAGCTGCAGCAGAGGCGTTCCAGCGGGCAGAAGAGGAAGCGCTGCTCCCGGCTTAAGAGGAGAGGATGCCAGGCGGGGGTTATGGTGAGGCTACGAGCTAACGCTAAAGCCGGTAAACTCCCCATGCCGTCTCTCTTTCTGTCGAATGTCCGCTCGTTGGACAACAAGATGGATTTACTTTGTCTGAGAGCGGGCGCCTCAGAAGAGATGAAGAAGTGTGCGGTGCTTTGCCTCACGGAAACGTGGATTACAAGTGAAACGCCGGATACAGTCTTCCAGCTGGATGACAGACTTTTTTTTCGAGCGGACCGCTGCAGCGAGCTAACGGGGAAATCACGGGGAGGCGGAGTGTGCATTTCCGTGAGTAAAAGTTGGTGCACGAACTGTACTGTTGTAAATAGCTCATTCTCGAAGGCTTTGGAGCAAATAACAGTGAAATGTCAGCCACATTATCTACCCCGAGAGTTCACGGTGACTTTCATCACAGTTGTTTACATTCCTCCAGACGCTAATGCTAATTAATCACTGCAGGAGCTACATGATATTATCAGCTCGCTGCAGAACAAACACCCCGAGGCTCTTTACGTGGTAGCCGGAGACTTTAACCACGTGAATCCAAAGGACTGTCTCCCAAGCTTTAATCGGCATGTGGCGATTCCGACACGTGGAGACCACACGCTGGACCGTGTTTACACAAACATAAAAGATGCATACAAAGCCAAACCCCGCCCCCACCTAGGACTGTTAGACCACATCTCAATCTTCCTGGCTCTTGCTTACATGCCCCCGCTGAGACGCTCCAGACCGGTACAAAAGGAAGTTAAATGTTGGAGCCAGGACAGTGGACCCATACTGAGAGATTGTTTTGATCGAACAGACTGGCAGGTTTTCAGAGAAGCTGCTGAAAATGGAGGTTCGCTTGATCTTGACCAATACACATCCTCAGTTCTGGGTTACATTAGTACATGTACTGACACCGTCTCCACTATCAGAAATGTTAAAAGCTACCCAAACAGAAAACCTTGGCTGAATGCAGAGGTGCGTACCCTGCTGGAAGCCAGGAACACTGCCTTCAGGTCTGGAAACTCAGAGGAGCTGAGTAGGACAAGGAAAGAGCTGGTTGCTGGTATTAAGAGGGCCAAGGGCACATATGCAAAGAGGATCGAGGGTCAATTCATCTCACAAGACCCTCGGAGCATGTGGAGGGGCATTAAGTGCATAACAGATTATAAAGGAAGGAGTGAGCAATGCCCCAAAGACCCATCTCTGCCTGATGCCCTCAACAAGTTCTATGCACGCTTTGAAGACCCGAACAGACCACCCAGCACCAGACTCACCTCACCACCGGATGAAGAGCATCTCAGCGTGACCTCAGCAGAAGTAAGGAGTACCTTCAGGAGGATTAATCCGCACAAGGCAACTGGCCCAGACAACATCCCCGGAAAAGTGTTGAAGGAATGTGCTGATCAGCTCTGTGAGGTGCTGGCAGACATCTTTAACACCTCACTTACCCTGGAGACAGTTCCTACCTGCCTGAAGACTGCCACCATCATCCCAGTCCCAAAAAGCTCTACAGTGACTGGTCTGAATGACTATCGGCCAGTGGCCCTCACCCCGATAGTCGCTAAATGCTTTGAAAAACTGGTCATGACTCGCATCAAAACAACCATCAACATCAACGAGGACCCTCATCAGTATGCATACCGTGAGAACCGATCAACAGAGGATGCCATCTCCTCTGTGGTCCACACTGCGCTCAACCACCTGGAGCAGAAAAACTCTTACGTCCGTATGCTCTTTGTGGACTTCACATCCGCCTTCAACACCATGATCCCCCAAACCCTGATGGACAAACTATCCACACTAGGACTAAGCCCCTCCATTTGCAACTGGGTACTAGACTTTTTAACAAACAGACCACAGTTAGTGAGGATCCACAACCTCTCCTCCTCCACCATAACCCTCAGCACTGGCTCTCCTCAGGGATGTGTGTTGAGCCCCCTCCTGTTTACTCTGCTCACATATGATTGTGCAGCTACCCATCCAGGCTGTCACATTGTAAAGTTTGCAGATGATACAGCGGTGGTGGGATGCATCACAAACAATGATGAGTCCAGCTACAGGCAAGAGGTGGAACACCTGGAGAGCTGGTGCAGAGAGAATAACCTTCACATCAATGTGAAGAAGACAAAGGAGATGATTGTGGACTTCAGAAGGAACAAAAACACCTACACCCCCCTGAACATAAGAGGATCTGCGGTGGAAGTGGTCTCCAGCTACAAGTACTTGGGTGTACACATGAATGACAACCTCAGCTGGAGCAACAACACCACCAGCCTGATCAAGAAAGCTCATCAGAGACTCTACTTCCTCAGACGGCTGAGGCGAGCTGGTCTGGGAAGCTCAGTCCTCACCTCCTTCTACAGGTGTGCAGTGGAGAGCATCCTGTGCTCCAGCATCAACGTGTGGCATGGAGGCTGCACAGCTGCAGAAAGAAAAGCTTTGCAGAGAGTGGTGAAGGCTGCGCAGAAATCTGTCGGAATCAGCCTACCCACCATCACAGACATCTATACCTCCATATGCAGGAAGAGGGCCACCTGCATCATGAAGGACCCCACTCACCCAGCACACACACTTTTTGCCCCACTCCCCTCAGGAAGGAGGTTGAGGAGCATTAAGTGTAGAACCACTAGACTGAGGAACAGCTTCTACCCTGAGGCTGTTAGACTCATGAATCTCTAACTAGAATAATCACTGTGAAAAACCATATCATGTTGCTGCTGATCTGTTTCATGTTGCTGCTGATCTGTTTCAATGTTGATGTGTTCATGCGTGCACATCTGCTCACAGACTCATGTTCATGTTTGTGCTGATGTTCAATGTTTTATGTTATGAGTGCTTAGTGTATATTTAGTTGATGTTTTTCTTAGTTCATATCTTAGATGTTATTACTGTTTTTCTTATACATTTTATTGTTGGATGTAACTGGGACCTTGTGTACATAATTTCGCTCCACCATATGTACCACATGAGGTGCGAATGACAATAAAGAAACTCTGACTCTAACTCTGACTCTGAAATTGCAAATGGCGGCTCAGTGAAAAGTTTCTGAGAGCCAGTGACTCCTCCCCCTGTCCAATCAGAGTCCTGCATTCACGTTTCGGTCCGGACTCCGGCAAAAGACTCATGCTCATGCTGCTGTTGTTCGGTGTATTGTTTTGCACTGTTAGTGACTAGCGTATATCTTAGATAGATCTTTTAGCATACCGTTTGGAGTTCGTTTAGCGCATATCTTAGTTTATGTCTTAGTTCCTTGTTTACAGTTTCTTTTTACACTTTATATTTTTGCTATTGTTGGATGTAACTGGGACCCTGTGTACACAATTTCATTCCACCTCATGTATCACATGTGATGCGAATGACAATAAAGAACCTTGACTTGACTTAACTGCTACCAGTGATGTCCTCTGCTGTTTGCACCACCCTCTGTAGAGCTTTCTGACCGATTGGTGCAGTTCCCGTACCACTCTGTGATGCAGCCTGTCAGCAGGCTCTCAATGGTGCAACTAAAAGTTAATGAGAATGCTTGTGTTCGTACCAAACTTCTTTAGTCTTCTTAGGAAGTAGAGTCTTTGTCGGGCTTTCTTTACAGTGTCTTTATGTAATGTTCAGGACAGATCCTCAGTAATGTGAACACCGAGGAACTTGAAGTTGCTGACCTGCTCTACTTCAGCGTTGTTTATGTAGATGGTGGAATGCTAGCCTCTAGGCTTTTTCCTTAAGTCCACTATCATCTCATTTGTTTTGCTGACAATTAGAGAGAGGCTATTTTCTTGACACAAGCTGGTCAGTGATTTCACTTCATATTTGTAGGCACTCCGTGTTGTTGGTGATGAGGCCCAAGATGGTGGTGTAATCAGTATACTTGAGGATGATGTTAGAGCTGTGCTTGGCAGTACAGTCGTGTAAATAGAGCATACAAGAGTGGACTGAGGACACAGCCCTGAGGTGTACCGGTGCTGAGGACTAGTATGGAGGAGAGGTGACTACCAATTCTCACTGCCTGTGATCTGTTGGTGAGGAAGTCCAGTATCCAGCAGCAGATGAACTTCTCCAAGCACAGTGTGGTGAGATTGGAAATCAGCTTGGAGGGGATTATGGCATTGAATGCTGCGCTGTAGTCAATGAAGAGCATTTTCACATAGGTGTTTACCTTCTTCAGATGGCTGAGGGAGGTGCTTAAAGCTAGTTGTGCTTTGTTTTGTGTTTTATATGTATGTAGAGATATGTTGCAACTTCTGGTTGCATAAGTTTAGTCTTTGTTAAAACTAAACTGATTTTGTACAGTGTTTAATAGGTTGTGTAATGTAAAATTTACACTCTTACATACTAAATTTCACTGAGTACTTGCTCTGTGTCACTCTGCGGCATGACAACATCCAGTGCAGTTACTATTTTAAGTTATTAGTAGCTTAGAATTTATTAATTTTTTCTTGTCTTCTTTGCCTTAATGTTGACTGATAAGACAGAAATGTCTCACTAAATTCCTCAGGTAATGCCGTGAGCTTCACTATCTCCACCATTACAGCTATCTTGTTTGTTTGCTTGTTCGAGGTTAGCTTACCCTGGTTTACATTTCCTTGTGGGTGGAGCGATCTTACCATTCACGTAAAATATTTGATAATGTTCTTATAGAAACAATTCCTGAATGTTGTTCATACTGTGCTAATGCTACATGTTTGTCTCTTGACCCAACAACTGGGTAATGTTACAGTAGACCTAGCCCATTACTGGAGTTATTTTAAGCTACTAATAAATATAATGGATGAGGATCACATTGCTTTATGCTAGGCCATTGGTAAGAAGGGGAGATTATTATTATATTTTCATAATGGCTAGTGATTTTTTTCCCTAAAACTTAACTTAAGCTACACTGTGTTTCTTAGACTGTCACTAGGATGCATGAGAGAAGCAGAGTGTGCTCTATTCACACAAGGAGAGCTGTTGGTCAGGCTACTTCCTGTTGCACCATTAACTCTAAAATAGTTATTGAATCAAGTGTTTACTTGTGTAGGTAAAACTAGATACTACTAAACAACCCATTAAAATATACTAGAATGCAGGAAATGGCATCTACTTTGTTCAAAATTTTCTGGGGGAGGACCCCCAGACCCTCCCACCAGTGTCCCCCCCCCCCCAGACCCTCCCACCAGTGTCCCCCCCCCCCACACACACACACATTAAAAATGCCTCTGACACCGATGGTTACCGCATTGTTCAAGCAAAGAGCCATTGTTGGCACTGTGGGTTAAAGCGGCCCTAAAGGGCATATTCTAGAATCACCCCTGATGTAAGATTATAATTACATGATTTTAATAATAATAGGTCATGATCTAAAGTGGACCAGTCTGAGGCATGAAACTCCAGGGCTGAAATGAGTCCCACTCTGGCCCTGGTTTGGAATGCATCTCAGCTATTATTACTTCAAATTTTAGCTCAGTATCTTTGAAATAGACAATTATTGTTGTTGCTTGCAGATCATGTTGTTGCTTGCTAAGTTTGATTAACTGTGGTGGCCATCTTCATTTGGGTTAGCTTTAAAAACTGAAAAGTTGTACATTTACATCTAATGATTAATTTTTGAGAGTTTCATGAAAATTTATTCTCTGGTGCCTGAGATATTTTACTGTCAGACATACACACAGACAGAGAAAAGCATATCCTCCATTTTGATAGGACAATCAAAATACCTCCTAACTCCTGATGCATGACTTGCAAAGAATTGTACTTTTGCCTCTGTCTTTTTAAAAGGGAGAAAATTAGACGCCACCTTCAGTTCTGGCAAAATAAATCTTAACTCAGGCTTTTATGTCTCTGATGTTGTTTTGAGTGAATAGGTAGAGGATTCAGCTTTTATCAAAGTATGTGGAGACAGGTTATTAAACACAATCATTTAGGTAAGAACAAAAGCTAATGTCCCAAATCACATTTGACTTCTTTGCCAATTTATTTGGTGACAGTAGGACACAATTACATACAGAAGCAGCTTGACTTTCATGAAAATGAAGATGACTCATGATGACTGTTTCAGCTTGTTTGTTAGGACCTGGAAGGTCTAGGTGTTTCAAGGACTCACAGACCATCACTTTATGCTTGTGTGTTAGAACTTGCTGCTGCTGAACCCAACGGAGCGCTTTCTCACAGAGCAGTGCCTAGACCATCACGCCTTCCAGACCCTGAGGCTGGTGGATCGGCCCAGCCCTCCGACACCCACACCTGTATGCTCCTCCAAAAGAAAGTCTCACCATGGAGACAACACCACCCCCAGCAGGTGAGCAGGGAGCAATATAATCATGGCACAAAAAGTAAGGAAATTTGTGTTTTGTTGAATATTTCTTTGTTCTATTTCGTATAGGCTTCGCCCTTTAAAGCTATCGCTAGTAGGTTTATCCCTTCGCGCACAGCGCAGCACTGAAAGCATGCCTGCTGTGTGGGCCTCACCCCTGGTCCGTATAAATTACGGTGAGACTGAATAATTGGCTCCCATTTTTTCTTCAGCAAGCAACCAGCACTGCTTTTACAAGAACACAATGTCCAGCACCAGCTCCATCCGCCTGTGCCCTTCCTGCCAGACTGGCTACATTTTGAGTTTTGACCGGCACAACATCTGTGAAGGATGCCTGGGTCCCAGCCACGCCGACCTCGCCTCCTCCTGCCGTCCCTGTGACCTTCTCCCTCCTCAGGAGAAGCAGAGACGAGCAGCCTTGTTCAAGGCTAACATCGAGGAGTGCCTCTCAGTGACGGGGGACTGTTCGCTGGACGACGCCATCTGCTTTTTTGACACCGAGTCACAGAGCGAATCGGATGATTCCTCCAGAAAAGGCGACATCAGCAGCAGCCCCGCTGCTCATTCCCTCCTGGAGAGCGTAGTATTGGAACGGGGGGAGACCAAGCGGATGTTCAACCCCCCGGGCCTTTCCGCATCGGCGAACACACCGCTCGCTGCCGTCGGTGCCCTCCTCTCGGAGCTGCCCGGCATAATCCAGGAGGCGGCTGACATGAAGGGACTTTCTGTCCCTCTCCTCCCCCCGCCCAGATTGGATGATCTAGCAGGAAGGTTTGGCTCCACCCTGGCTCGCCGCCCTGACCCCATCTGGCCTCGTTTCCCAGCAGTGACGTCCTACTGGAACTAGGCTGCAGCCAAACCTGGTAAGCTGAAGGCGCCTCTGCAGTCTGCTTGTCTCGTATCGCCGCCTGGATGACGATGATCCAGAAGTCCTTCTGGCTTGGCTCTGACTCTCCCCATCCATGCCGGAGGAGCTGCAGAAGGATCTGCTAGAGGGCCCCATCACAACGGACGTGCTGTTCGGGGCCAATTTCAAGGCCATGCTTGAAAAATCGAAGAAGTCAGAGGAGGTGTTGGAAACTGTATGCCACTTGATGAAGCCGTAGCCGTCCTCCCCCTTCCCCCACCCGCCCGCTGGTGGGATCGCCGTGGCCAGAGGCAGCAGCAGAGACATTCCACAGCTGCAGCAGTGACCTCCCGCCCCGCTCCGCCGCTAGCCCCTCCTGCCAGAGAACAGCCCTTCTCATCATATCCTGATGCATGCTCAATAATCCAGGTAGAAAAATCCAAAAAAGTTCTATCTGGTCCTCTGGACATTAAAAAAAAAACAAAAAACAAAACAAAGCAAAAAAATATAGAAACGTTTCATCTCTCATCCAAGAGACTTCCTCAGTCTGAGGTGCTGTTTTCAGCTCAGTCTCTTAAA
>NW_023619148.1:0-13247 GCF_014905685.2 Nematolebias whitei
TTTAAGAGACTGAGCTGAAAACAGCACCTCAGACTGAGGAAGTCTCTTGGATGAGAGATGAAACGTTTCTATATTTTTTTGCTTTGTTTTGTTTTTTGTTTTTTTTTTAATGTCCAGAGGACCAGATAGAACTTTTTTGGATTTTTCTACCTGGATTATTGAGCATGCATCAGGATATGATGAGAAGGGCTGTTCTCTGGCAGGAGGGGCTAGCGGCGGAGCGGGGCGGGAGGTCACTGCTGCAGCTGTGGAATGTCTCTGCTGCTGCCTCTGGCCACGGCGATCCCACCAGCGGGCGGGTGGGGGAAGGGGGAGGACGGCTACGGCTTCATCAAGTGGCATACAGTTTCCAACACCTCCTCTGACTTCTTCGATTTTTCAAGCATGGCCTTGAAATTGGCCCCGAACAGCACGTCCGTTGTGATGGGGCCCTCTAGCAGATCCTTCTGCAGCTCCTCCGGCATGGATGGGGAGAGTCAGAGCCAAGCCAGAAGGACTTCTGGATCATCGTCATCCAGGCGGCGATACGAGACAAGCAGACTGCAGAGGCGCCTTCAGCTTACCAGGTTTGGCTGCAGCCTAGTTCCAGTAGGACGTCACTGCTGGGAAACGAGGCCAGATGGGGTCAGGGCGGCGAGCCAGGGTGGAGCCAAACCTTCCTGCTAGATCATCCAATCTGGGCGGGGGGAGGAGAGGGACAGAAAGTCCCTTCATGTCAGCCGCCTCCTGGATTATGCCGGGCAGCTCCGAGAGGAGGGCACCGACGGCAGCGAGCGGTGTGTTCGCCGATGCGGAAAGGCCCGGGGGGTTGAACATCCGCTTGGTCTCCCCCCGTTCCAATACTACGCTCTCCAGGAGGGAATGAGCAGCGGGGCTGCTGCTGATGTCGCCTTTTCTGGAGGAATCATCCGATTCGCTCTGTGACTCGGTGTCAAAAAAGCAGATGGCGTCGTCCAGCGAACAGTCCCCCGTCACTGAGAGGCACTCCTCGATGTTAGCCTTGAACAAGGCTGCTCGTCTCTGCTTCTCCTGAGGAGGGAGAAGGTCACAGGGACGGCAGGAGGAGGCGAGGTCGGCGTGGCTGGGACCCAGGCATCCTTCACAGATGTTGTGCCGGTCAAAACTCAAAATGTAGCCAGTCTGGCAGGAAGGGCACAGGCGGATGGAGCTGGTGCTGGACATTGTGTTCTTGTAAAAGCAGTGCTGGTTGCTTGCTGAAGAAAAAATGGGAGCCAATTATTCAGTCTCACCGTAATTTATACGGACCAGGGGTGAGGCCCACACAGCAGGCATGCTTTCAGTGCTGCGCTGTGCGCGAAGGGATAAACCTACTAGCGATAGCTTTAAAGGGCGAAGCCTATACGAAATAGAACAAAGAAATATTCAACAAAACACAAATTTCCTTACTTTTTGTGCCATGATTATATTGCTCCCTGCTCACCTGCTGGGGGTGGTGTTGTCTCCATGGTGAGACTTTCTTTTGGAGGAGCATACAGGTGTGGGTGTCGGAGGGCTGGGCCGATCCACCAGCCTCAGGGTCTGGAAGGCGTGATGGTCTAGGCACTGCTCTGTGAGAAAGCGCTCCGTTGGGTTCAGCAGCAGCAAGTTCTAACACACAAGCATAAAGTGATGGTCTGTGAGTCCTTGAAACACCTAGACCTTCCAGGTCCTAACAAACAAGCTGAAACAGTCATCATGAGTCATCTTCATTTTCATGAAAGTCAAGCTGCTTCTGTATGTAATTGTGTCCTACTGTCACCAAATAAATTGGCAAAGAAGTCAAATGTGATTTGGGACATTAGCTTTTGTTCTTACCTAAATGATTGTGTTTAATAACCTGTCTCCACATACTTTGATAAAAGCTGAATCCTCTACCTATTCACTCAAAACAACATCAGAGACATAAAAGCCTGAGTTAAGATTTATTTTGCCAGAACTGAAGGTGGCGTCTAATTTTCTCCCTTTTAAAAAGACAGAGGCAAAAGTACAATTCTTTGCAAGTCATGCATCAGGAGTTAGGAGGTATTTTGATTGTCCTATCAAAATGGAGGATATGCTTTTCTCTGTCTGTGTGTATGTCTGACAGTAAAATATCTCAGGCACCAGAGAATAAATTTTCATGAAACTCTCAAAAATTAATCATTAGATGTAAATGTACAACTTTTCAGTTTTTAAAGCTAACCCAAATGAAGATGGCCACCACAGTTAATCAAACTTAGCAAGCAACAACATGATCTGCAAGCAACAACAATAATTGTCTATTTCAAAGATACTGAGCTAAAATTTGAAGTAATAATAGCTGAGATGCATTCCAAACCAGGGCCAGAGTGGGACTCATTTCAGCCCTGGAGTTTCATGCCTCAGACTGGTCCACTTTAGATCATGACCTATTATTATTAAAATCATGTAATTATAATCTTACATCAGGGGTGATTCTAGAATATGCCCTTTAGGGCCGCTTTAACCCACAGTGCCAACAATGGCTCTTTGCTTGAACAATGCGGTAACCATCGGTGTCAGAGGCATTTTTAATGTGTGTGTGTGTGGGGGGGGGGGACACTGGTGGGAGGGTCTGGGGGGGGGGGGACACTGGTGGGAGGGTCTGGGGGTCCTCCCCCAGAAAATTTTGAACAAAGTAGATGCCATTTCCTGCATTCTAGTATATTTTAATGGGTTGTTTAGTAGTATCTAGTTTTACCTACACAAGTAAACACTTGATTCAATAACTATTTTAGAGTTAATGGTGCAACAGGAAGTAGCCTGACCAACAGCTCTCCTTGTGTGAATAGAGCACACTCTGCTTCTCTCATGCATCCTAGTGACAGTCTAAGAAACACAGTGTAGCTTAAGTTAAGTTTTAGGGAAAAAAATCACTAGCCATTATGAAAATATAATAATAATCTCCCCTTCTTACCAATGGCCTAGCATAAAGCAATGTGATCCTCATCCATTATATTTATTAGTAGCTTAAAATAACTCCAGTAATGGGCTAGGTCTACTGTAACATTACCCAGTTGTTGGGTCAAGAGACAAACATGTAGCATTAGCACAGTATGAACAACATTCAGGAATTGTTTCTATAAGAACATTATCAAATATTTTACGTGAATGGTAAGATCGCTCCACCCACAAGGAAATGTAAACCAGGGTAAGCTAACCTCGAACAAGCAAACAAACAAGATAGCTGTAATGGTGGAGATAGTGAAGCTCACGGCATTACCTGAGGAATTTAGTGAGACATTTCTGTCTTATCAGTCAACATTAAGGCAAAGAAGACAAGAAAAAATTAATAAATTCTAAGCTACTAATAACTTAAAATAGTAACTGCACTGGATGTTGTCATGCCGCAGAGTGACACAGAGCAAGTACTCAGTGAAATTTAGTATGTAAGAGTGTAAATTTTACATTACACAACCTATTAAACACTGTACAAAATCAGTTTAGTTTTAACAAAGACTAAACTTATGCAACCAGAAGTTGCAACATATCTCTACATACATATAAAACACAAAACAAAGCACAACTAGCTTTAAGCACCTCCCTCAGCCATCTGAAGAAGGTAAACACCTATGTGAAAATGCTCTTCATTGACTACAGCGCAGCATTCAATGCCATAATCCCCTCCAAGCTGATTTCCAATCTCACCACACTGTGCTTGGAGAAGTTCATCTGCTGCTGGATACTGGACTTCCTCACCAACAGATCACAGGCAGTGAGAATTGGTAGTCACCTCTCCTCCATACTAGTCCTCAGCACCGGTACACCTCAGGGCTGTGTCCTCAGTCCACTCTTGTATGCTCTATTTACACGACTGTACTGCCAAGCACAGCTCTAACATCATCCTCAAGTATACTGATTACACCACCATCTTGGGCCTCATCACCAACAACACGGAGTGCCTACAAATATGAAGTGAAATCACTGACCAGCTTGTGTCAAGAAAATAGCCTCTCTCTAATTGTCAGCAAAACAAATGAGATGATAGTGGACTTAAGGAAAAAGCCTAGAGGCTAGCATTCCACCATCTACATAAACAACGCTGAAGTAGAGCAGGTCAGCAACTTCAAGTTCCTCGGTGTTCACATTACTGAGGATCTGTCCTGAACATTACATAAAGACACTGTAAAGAAAGCCCGACAAAGACTCTACTTCCTAAGAAGACTAAAGAAGTTTGGTACGAACACAAGCATTCTCATTAACTTTTAGTTGCACCATTGAGAGCCTGCTGACAGGCTGCATCACAGAGTGGTACGGGAACTGCACCAATCGGTCAGAAAGCTCTACAGAGGGTGGTGCAAACAGCAGAGGACATCACTGGTAGCAGTTAAGTCAAGTCAAGGTTCTTTATTGTCATTCGCATCACATGTGATACATGAGGTGGAATGAAATTGTGTACACAGGGTCCCAGTTACATCCAACAATAGCAAAAATATAAAGTGTAAAAAGAAACTGTAAACAAGGAACTAAGACATAAACTAAGATATGCGCTAAACGAACTCCAAACGGTATGCTAAAAGATCTATCTAAGATATACGCTAGTCACTAACAGTGCAAAACAATACACCGAACAACAGCAGCATGAGCATGAGTCTTTTGCCGGAGTCCGGACCGAAACGTGAATGCAGGACTCTGATTGGACAGGGGGAGGAGTCACTGGCTCTCAGAAACTTTTCACTGAGCCGCCATTTGCAATTTCAGAGTCAGAGTTAGAGTCAGAGTTTCTTTATTGTCATTCGCACCTCATGTGGTACATATGGTGGAGCGAAATTATGTACACAAGGTCCCAGTTACATCCAACAATAAAATGTATAAGAAAAACAGTAATAACATCTAAGATATGAACTAAGAAAAACATCAACTAAATATACACTAAGCACTCATAACATAAAACATTGAACATCAGCACAAACATGAACATGAGTCTGTGAGCAGATGTGCACGCATGAACACATCAACATTGAAACAGATCAGCAGCAACATGAAACAGATCAGCAGCAACATGATATGGTTTTTCACAGTGATTATTCTAGTTAGAGATTCATGAGTCTAACAGCCTCAGGGTAGAAGCTGTTCCTCAGTCTAGTGGTTCTACACTTAATGCTCCTCAACCTCCTTCCTGAGGGGAGTGGGGCAAAAAGTGTGTGTGCTGGGTGAGTGGGGTCCTTCATGATGCAGGTGGCCCTCTTCCTGCATATGGAGGTATAGATGTCTGTGATGGTGGGTAGGCTGATTCCGACAGATTTCTGCGCAGCCTTCACCACTCTCTGCAAAGCTTTTCTTTCTGCAGCTGTGCAGCCTCCATGCCACACGTTGATGCTGGAGCACAGGATGCTCTCCACTGCACACCTGTAGAAGGAGGTGAGGACTGAGCTTCCCAGACCAGCTCGCCTCAGCCGTCTGAGGAAGTAGAGTCTCTGATGAGCTTTCTTGATCAGGCTGGTGGTGTTGTTGCTCCAGCTGAGGTTGTCATTCATGTGTACACCCAAGTACTTGTAGCTGGAGACCACTTCCACCGCAGATCCTCTTATGTTCAGGGGGGTGTAGGTGTTTTTGTTCCTTCTGAAGTCCACAATCATCTCCTTTGTCTTCTTCACATTGATGTGAAGGTTATTCTCTCTGCACCAGCTCTCCAGGTGTTCCACCTCTTGCCTGTAGCTGGACTCATCATTGTTTGTGATGCATCCCACCACCGCTGTATCATCTGCAAACTTTACAATGTGACAGCCTGGATGGGTAGCTGCACAATCATACGTGAGCAGAGTAAACAGGAGGGGGCTCAACACACATCCCTGAGGAGAGCCAGTGCTGAGGGTTATGGTGGAGGAGGAGAGGTTGTGGATCCTCACTAACTGTGGTCTGTTTGTTAAAAAGTCTAGTACCCAGTTGCAAATGGAGGGGCTTAGTCCTAGTGTGGATAGTTTGTCCATCAGGGTTTGGGGGATCATGGTGTTGAAGGCGGATGTGAAGTCCACAAAGAGCATACGGACGTAAGAGTTTTTCTGCTCCAGGTGGTTGAGCGCAGTGTGGACCACAGAGGAGATGGCATCCTCTGTTGATCGGTTCTCACGGTATGCATACTGATGAGGGTCCTCGTTGATGTTGATGGTTGTTTTGATGCGAGTCATGACCAGTTTTTCAAAGCATTTAGCGACTATCGGGGTGAGGGCCACTGGCCGATAGTCATTCAGACCAGTCACTGTAGAGCTTTTTGGGACTGGGATGATGGTGGCAGTCTTCAGGCAGGTAGGAACTGTCTCCAGGGTAAGTGAGGTGTTAAAGATGTCTGCCAGCACCTCACAGAGCTGATCAGCACATTCCTTCAACACTTTTCCGGGGATGTTGTCTGGGCCAGTTGCCTTGTGCGGATTAATCCTCCTGAAGGTACTCCTTACTTCTGCTGAGGTCACGCTGAGATGCTCTTCATCCGGTGGTGAGGTGAGTCTGGTGCTGGGTGGTCTGTTCGGGTCTTCAAAGCGTGCATAGAACTTGTTGAGGGCATCAGGCAGAGATGGGTCTTTGGGGCATTGCTCACTCCTTCCTTTATAATCTGTTATGCACTTAATGCCCCTCCACATGCTCCGAGGGTCTTGTGAGATGAATTGACCCTCGATCCTCTTTGCATATGTGCCCTTGGCCCTCTTAATACCAGCAACCAGCTCTTTCCTTGTCCTACTCAGCTCCTCTGAGTTTCCAGACCTGAAGGCAGTGTTCCTGGCTTCCAGCAGGGTACGCACCTCTGCATTCAGCCAAGGTTTTCTGTTTGGGTAGCTTTTAACATTTCTGATAGTGGAGACGGTGTCAGTACATGTACTAATGTAACCCAGAACTGAGGATGTGTATTGGTCAAGATCAAGCGAACCTCCATTTTCAGCAGCTTCTCTGAAAACCTGCCAGTCTGTTCGATCAAAACAATCTCTCAGTATGGGTCCACTGTCCTGGCTCCAACATTTAACTTCCTTTTGTACCGGTCTGGAGCGTCTCAGCGGGGGCATGTAAGCAAGAGCCAGGAAGATTGAGATGTGGTCTAACAGTCCTAGGTGGGGGCGGGGTTTGGCTTTGTATGCATCTTTTATGTTTGTGTAAACACGGTCCAGCGTGTGGTCTCCACGTGTCGGAATCGCCACATGCCGATTAAAGCTTGGGAGACAGTCCTTTGGATTCACGTGGTTAAAGTCTCCGGCTACCACGTAAAGAGCCTCGGGGTGTTTGTTCTGCAGCGAGCTGATAATATCATGTAGCTCCTGCAGTGATTAATTAGCATTAGCGTCTGGAGGAATGTAAACAACTGTGATGAAAGTCACCGTGAACTCTCGGGGTAGATAATGTGGCTGACATTTCACTGTTATTTGCTCCAAAGCCTTCGAGAATGAGCTATTTACAACAGTACAGTTCGTGCACCAACTTTTACTCACGGAAATGCACACTCCGCCTCCCCGTGATTTCCCCGTTAGCTCGCTGCAGCGGTCCGCTCGAAAAAAAAGTCTGTCATCCAGCTGGAAGACTGTATCCGGCGTTTCACTTGTAATCCACGTTTCCGTGAGGCAAAGCACCGCACACTTCTTCATCTCTTCTGAGGCGCCCGCTCTCAGACAAAGTAAATCCATCTTGTTGTCCAACGAGCGGACATTCGACAGAAAGAGAGACGGCATGGGGAGTTTACCGGCTTTAGCGTTAGCTCGTAGCCTCACCATAACCCCCGCCTGGCATCCTCTCCTCTTAAGCCGGGAGCAGCGCTTCCTCTTCTGCCCGCTGGAACGCCTCTGCTGCAGCTTCCAGGTAGATGACTTTAAGATCTGCATTCTGCCGAGCGTAGCTTTGAGTTTGTTGCTGATTTCTGCTATATTTCGTGGCAAATCCGCTCCTATTCTCATCAGTTCGGTTCGGCTATAGTTCACACGCATAAATCGCGCAGAGTCAGGCACAGAGTCAATATCAAAACTTCTAAAAACTGGGATGGTACCGGGAGCCCGTGAAGCTGCAACTGCTCTGAGCGCGGCCATCTTGGTCTCATCTCTGGATGCGGAGCAGCGGCTGGATCTATTTTTAAGATTTTAAAAACAATAATGACAACGCCGTGTTTAATTCTGAAGTCCAGGCGTTTTTTGTGTTTGGTGACCGACTATAAAATTTGAGCGAGTGGTGTCACCACGGAGGATCATGCGAGCTGCCGAGCCATTGAAGCCTGCGAGGCCGAACCCCGAGCCCCGGCCTCGCCTGCTCACAAAGGCCGGATTCGAGCCCTGGCAGGCGGGAGGACCGGGATGGAGGGACGGGGGGTGGAAATGTTTTTCAAAAAACATTTTATGTATAAAAAATAAGTTTTTTTTTTAATCAGTGAAGATTAAAAATAAACAGTGCCGGCTTTATCGTGAAATCCTGTTTTCCCTTTGTCTTTATTAAATAATCTGTTAATTAAAGTTAATTCAACTGAAAAATTATAAAAAAGACTAAATTATTGGATCTCAGGAATATTTCCCTCAAACAAGTTTAAAGAAGAGACACAGCCTTTAGTTCAACTTTATTCTAACCCCCAGATGAACAAATCACCAAACAAGAATTACACTTTAAATTAAAGCTATAAATCAAAGATAAACTTTAATTTAAAGCTAAAAATAATCTGTATACAAGAAAAAATAATCTGTATACAAGAAAAAATAATCTGTATACAAGAAACAAAACCATGAGTGCAAATACATCAAATGATGAAGAAAAATATAGAATTTTAAATATAGATATCCTGATGCATGCTCAATAATCCAGGTAGAAAAATCTAAAAAAGTTAAGTCTGGTCCTCTGGACATTCAAAAAACAAAACAAACAAAACCAAAAATGTAGAAACGTTTCGTCTTTCATCCAAAAGACTTCTTCATTCTGAGGTGCTGTATTCAGCTCTGTCTTTTATAAATAGCTGAATACAGCACCTCAGAGTGAAGAAGTCTTTCAAATGAAAGACGAAACGTTTCTACATTTTTTTTGCTTGTTTTGTTTTTTGAACGTCCAGAGGACCAGACTTACCTTTTTTAGATTTAAATATAGATGTTTTTGTGGAATCTGGTTCATCAGATTTAATTCAGTTCAGGTTATTTATAAAGCACCAAGTCACAACAGAAGTTGTCTCAGGGCACTGAACAGAAACATTCATATATAAAAATAATAATTTTATATTAATTATCTGAGGAGCAGACTGCTTTGAGTAACTCATAGCAGAACTCATTAGCAGGACTTGGATTCTGGACACGCCTCCAGAATCGGTCCTAAAGTGCAGGTGCTAATCCAGGCTGAGCTGAGCCAGGCTGAGTAGGGGTGTGCAGGGCTGAGCAGAGATGGGGCTGATTAGGGGCAGTGCAAAGGGGGCATATAACAACTCTTTAATGAAACCAGGATGATGAGTTAAAATACCATGTAATTTCCCTTTGGGATTAATACAGTATTTTTGAATTGAATTGAATTGAATTCATTAATTTGTACTCATCCACCCACAAATGCCCCTTTTGCACTGCCCCTAATCAGCCCCAACTCTCCTCAGCCCTGCACACCCCTACTCAGCCTGGCTCAGCTCAGCCTGGATTAGCACCTGCACTTTAGGACCGATTCTGGAGGCGTGTCCAGAATCCAAGTCCTGCTAATGAGTTCTGCTATGAGTTACTCAAAGCAGTCTGCTCCTCAGATAATTAATATAAAATTATTATTTTTATATATGAATGTTTCTGTTCAGTGCCCTGACACGACTTCTGTTGTGACTTGGCGCTGTATACAGTGCCTTGCGAAAGTATTCGGCCCCCTTGAACTTTTCAACCTTTTGCCACATTTAAGGCTTCAAACATAAAGATATAAAATTTAAATTTTTGTGAAGAATCAACAACAAGTGGGACACAATCATGAAGTGGAATGAAATTTATTGGATGTGTCAAACTTTTTTAACAAATAAAAAACTGAAAAGTGGGGCGTGCAATATTATTGGGCCCCCTTGCGTTAATACTTTGTAGCTCCGCCTCTTGCTGCAGTTCCAGCTGCAAGTCTCTTGGGGTTTGTCTCCATCAGTTTTGAACATGGAGACACTGAAGTTCAGCCCATTCTTCCTGCAGAACAGCTGGAGCTCAGTGAGGTTGGATGGAGAGCGTTTGTGAACAGCAGTCTTCAGCTCTTTCCACAGATTCTCGATTGGATTCAGGTCTGGACTTTGACTTGGCCGTTCCAACACCTGGATACGTTTATTTGTGAACCATTCCATTGTAGATGTGGCTTTATGTTTTGGATCATTGTCTTGTTGGAAGATAAATCTCCGTCCCAGTCTCAGGTCTCTTGCAGACTCAAACAGGTTTTCTTCCAGAATGGTCCTGTATTTGGCTCCATCCATCTTCCCATCAATTCTGACCATCTTCCCTGTCCCTGCTGATGAAAAGCAGGCCCAAACCATGATGCTGCCACCACCATGTTTGACAGTGGGGATGGTGTGTTCAGGGTGATGAGCTGTGTTGCTTTTACACCAAACATATCATTTTGCATTGTGTCCAAACAGTTGGATTTTGGTTTCATCTGACCAGAGCACCTTCTTCCACATGTTTGGTGTCTCCCAGGTGCTTGTGACAAACTTTAAACAACACTTTTTATGGATATCTTTGAGAAATGGCTTTCTTCTTGCCACTCTTCCATAAAGGCCAGATTTGTGCAGTGTACGACTGATTGTTGTCCTATGGACAGACTCTCCCACCTCAGCTGTAGATCTCTGCAGTTCATCCAGAGTGATCATGGGCCTCTTGGCTGCATCTCTGATCAGTCTTCTCCTTGTTCCAGATGAAAGTTTAGAGGGACGGCCGGGTCTTGGTAGATTTGCAGTGGTCTCATACTCCTTCCATTTCAATATGATTGCTTGCACAGTGCTCCTTGGGATGTTTAAAGCTTGGGAAATCTTTTTGTATCCAAATCCTGCTTTAAACTTCTCCACAACAGTATCTCGGACCTGCCTGGTATGCTCCTTGGTCTTCATGATGCTCTCTGTGCTTTGAACAGAACCCTGAGACGATCACAGAGCAGGTGCATTTATACGGAGACTTGATGACACACAGGTGGATTCTATTTATCATCATCAGTCATTTGGGACAACATTGGATCATCCATAGATCCTCACTGAACTTCTGGAGTGAGTTTGCAGCACTGAAAGTAAAGGGGCCCAATAATATTGCATGGATATCTATATTTAAAATTCTATATTTTTCTTCATCATTTGATGTATTTGCACTCATTGTGGTTTGGATTCTTGTATACAGATTATTTTTTCTTGTATACAGATTATTTTTAGCTTTGAATTAAAGTTTAGCTTTGATTTAAAGCTTTAATTTAAAGTGTAATGCTTGTTTTGTGATTTGTACATCTGGGGGTTAGAATAATGTTGAACTAAAGGCTGTGTCTCTTCTTTAAACATGTTTGAGGGAAATATTCCTGAGATACAATAATTTTGTCTTTTTATAATTTTTCAGTTGAATTAACTTTAATTAACAGATTATTTAATAAAGTCAAAGGGAAAACAGGATTTCACGATAAAGCCAGCACTGTTTATTTATAATCTTCACTGATTAAAAAAAACAACTTATTCTTTATACATAAAATGTTTAAAAAAAAACATTTCCGCCCCCCGTCTCTCCATCCCGGTCCTCCCGCCTGCCAGGGCTCGAATCCGGCCTTTGTGAGCAGGCGAGGACGGGGTTCGGGGTTCGGCCTCGTGGGCTTCAAAGGCTCGGCAGCTCGTATGATCCTCCACGGTGACACCACTTGCTCAAATTTTATAGTCAGTCACCAAACACAAAAAACGCATGGACTTCAGAATTAAACACAACGTTGTCATTAGTGATTTTAAAATCTTAAAAATAGATCCAGCCGCTGCTCCACATCCAGAGAAATTGCAAATGGCGGCTCTGTGAAAAGTTTCTGAGATCCAGTGACTCCTCCCACTGACCAATCAGAGTCCTGCATTCACGTTTCGGTCTGGACTCAGCTTGACTGAGCTCGCTCGATTCCACCAGAGACGCAGGGACAAAACGAGGTCCTGAATCAGCCTCAAATCAGCTAAAAATACTAAAGTACTGGTGCAAAAGGGTTCTTTCTGTGGCGGGCTGCCCAGAATTGGGGCTTATTAGGGGCAGTGCAAGAGGAGCATTAGATGCTGATGGCTGTGGGCAGGAAGGATCTCTTGTAGCGTCTGTCTTACAACTGATCTGAAGAAACTTCTGACTGAAGACATTCTGTTGTATGACAGTCTGATGAAGAGGATGCTGAGGGTTGTCTATAATGTTATTCATTTTATGAAGAATCCTTCTTTGTACAATCATCTCCAAAGGTTCTAGAGGAGTCCCCAGAACTGAGCCAGCCTTCTTTATGAGCTTGTTGATCTTTTTTAAGTCACTTGTTCTGGTGCTGCTGCCCCAGCAGATAAAGACAGAAGAGATAGAACTCTAAAACAGACTTAAAGAAGATATGCAGCATCTTGCTGCAAACATTGAAGGACTTCAGCTTCCTCAAGAAGTACAGTCTGCTCTGTCCCTTCTTGTAGACGGCTTCACTGTTGCATCTCCAGTCCAGTCTGTGGTCCAGGTATTTATACTTCTCCACCACTTCTTCTCCCATTATGGAAATAAGGTTGGACTTGTTCCTGCTTCGCCTGAAATCTACAATCATCTACTTTGTTTTGTTCACGTTCAAGATGAGATGATTGTTTCCACACCATGCCACAAAGCGGTCCACCAGTTCCCTGTACTCAGCTTCTTGTCCATCTCTGATACACCCGACCACTGCAGAGTCATCTGAATATTTCTGCAGATGACAGGAGTCTGTTTTGAATTGGAAATCTGAGGTGTACAGAGTGAAAAGGAATGATGAGAGTACAGCCCCCTGTGGTGCTCCTGAGGTACTGACCACCTGGTTAGACGCACAACCCTTCATTCTTCCAAACTGTGGTCTGTTTGTCAGGTAACCTTTGAGCCAGGGTGTCTAAAAAAGTTAAGTCTGGTCCTCTAGACATTCAAAAAACAAAACAAAAAAATAAAAAATAAAAAACAGACAAAAAAGCAATAGAAGCGTTTCGTCTTTCATCTGAAAGATTTCCTCAGTCTGAGGAGCTGTATTCAGCTCAGTCTTACAAATAGCACCTTATCAAAGTGGATCAACCCGTTTGCTGCTGACAGCCAAAACTAGCTGCTCACATGACCAAGAAGGACCATCAGCCTAACAATGGATCATTAGCACACTGATGG
>NW_023619149.1:0-1984 GCF_014905685.2 Nematolebias whitei
GCTTGGGTTGTGGTTGTTGGTGTAGCAGTTGTAGTTGTTGGTGCTTGTGTTGTGGTTGATGGTTTAGTAGTTATAGTTGTTGTTGCTTGAGTTGTGGTTGTTTTTGGTGTACCAGTTGTAGTTGATGGTGCTTGAGTTGTGGTTGATGGTGTAGCAGATGTAGTTGATGGTGCTTGAGTTGTGGTTGTTGGTGTAGCTGTTGTAGTTATTGGTGTAGCTGTTGTAGTTGTTGGTGCTTGGGTTGTGGTTGTTGGTGCAGCAGTTGTAGTTGTTGGTTCTTGAGTTGTGGTTGTTGGTATAGCAGTTGCAGTTGTTGATGCTTGAGTTGTGGTTCTTTGTGCTACAGTTGTGGTTGTTTGTGCTGCAGTTGTAGTTGGTGCGTGACTTGTTGTTGGTGCTTTAGTTGTAGTTGGCGGTGTAGCAGTTGTAGTTGACGGTGCTTGAGTTGTGGTTGCTCGTGTAGCAGTTGCAGTTGTTGGTGCTTGAGTTGTGGTTGTTTGTGATACAGTTGGAGTTGTTGGCGATTGAGTTGCGGTCATTGGAGTAGCAGTTGTAGTTGTTGGTGCTAGAGTTGTGGTTTTTGGTACAGCAGTTGTAGTTGTTGGTGGTTTCATTGTTTTTGGTGGTGTAGCAGTTGCAGATGTTGGTGCATGAGTTGTGGTTGTTTGTGCAGTAGTTTTAGTTGTTGGTGCTTGACTTGTTGTTTTTGCTTTAGTTGTAGTTGCAGCAGTTGTAGTTGTAGGTGCTTGAGTTGTGGTTGTTGGTGTTGCAGTTGCATTTGATTGTGCTTGAGTTGTGGTTGTTGGTGTAGCAGGTGTAGTTGTTGGTGCTTGGGTTGTGGTTGTTGGTGCAGCAGTTGCAGTTGTTGGTGCTTCAGTTGTGATTGTTGTTGTAGCAGTTGTAGTTGTTGGTGCTTGATTTGTGGTTGTTGGTGTAGTTGTTCTAGTTGTTGGTGCTTGACTTGTGGTTGTTGGTGTAGCTGTTGTTGGTGCTTGAGTTGTGGTTGTTTGTGCTGTAGTTGTTGTTGCCTTAGTTATGGTTGGAGATGTAGCAGTTGTAGTTGTTGGTGCTTGAGTTGTTGTTTGTGCTTTAGCTGTAGTTGTTGAAGTAGCAGCTGTAGTTGTTGGTGCTTGCGTTGTGGTTGAATGCGTCGCAGTTGTAGTTGTTGTTGCTTGAGTTGTGGTTGTTGGTGTAGCTGTTTTAGATAATGGTGCTTGTGTTGTGATTGTTGGTGTAGCAGTTTGAGCAGTTGTAGTTGTTTGTGCGTGGGTTGTGCTTGTTTGTCGTGCAGTTGTAGTTGTTGGTGCTTGACTTGTTGTTTGTGCGTTAGTTGCAGTTGTTGTAGGAGCAGTTGTAGTTGTTGGTGCTTGAGTAGTGGTTGTTGGTGTAACTGTTGGTGCTTGGGTTGTGGCTGTTGGTGTAGCAGTTGCAGTTGTTGGTGCTTGAGTTGTGGTTGTTTGTGCTGCAGTTTTACTTGTTGGTACTTGACTTGTTGTTGGTGTTTTAGTTGTGGTTGGTGGTGTAGCAGTTGTAGTTGATGGTGCTTGGCTTGTGGTTTGTGATGCAGCAGTTGTAGTTGTTGGTGCTTGAGTTGTTGTTTGTGCTTTAGTTGTAGTTGTTGTTGAAGCAGCTATAGTTGTTGGTGCTTGCGTTGTGGTTGTAAGTGTAGCAGTTGCAATTGTTGGTACTCGAGTTGTGGTTGTTGGTGCAGCAGTTGTATGTGCTTCTGTTGTGGTTGTTGGTGTAGCAGTCGTTGTTGGCGCATGACTTGTTGTTGGTGGTGTAACAGTTGCAGTTGTTTGTGCTTGACTTGTTATTTGTGCTATAGCTGTAGTTTTTGTTGTAGCAGTTGCAGTTGATGGTGCTTGAGTTGTGGTTTTTGGTGTAGCAGATCTAGTTGTTGGTGTTTGGGTTGTGTTTGTTAGTGCAGCAGTTACAGTTGTTGGTGCTTGAGTTGTGGTTGTTAGAGTAGCTGTTGGTGCTT
>NW_023619149.1:2084-6820 GCF_014905685.2 Nematolebias whitei
TTTGTGCTATAGCTGTAGTTTTTGTTGTAGCAGTTGCAGTTGATGGTGCTTGAGTTGTGGTTTTTGGTGTAGCAGATCTAGTTGTTGGTGTTTGGGTTGTGTTTGTTAGTGCAGCAGTTACAGTTGTTGGTGCTTGAGTTGTGGTTGTTAGAGTAGCTGTTGGTGCTTGGGTTGTGGTTGTTGGTGTAGCAGTTGCAGTTGTTGGTGCTTGAGTTGTGGTTGTTTGTGCTACAGTTGTAGTTGTTGGTGCTTTAGTTGTGGTTGGTGGTGTACCAGTTTTAGTTGAAGGTGCTTGAGTTGTTGTTGTAGCTGTTGTAGTTGTTGGTGCTTGGGTTGTGGTTGTTGGTGCAGCAGTTGTAGTTGTTGGTGCTTCAGTTGTGGTTGTTGGTCTAGCAGTTGTAGTTGTTGGTGCTTGGGTTGTGGTTGTTGGAGTAGCAGTTATAGTTGTTGGTGCTTGAGTATTGGTTGTTGTAGCGGTAGTAGTTGTTGGTGCTTGAGTTGTGGTTAATGGTGTAGCAGTTGGAGGAATTTTAGTTGTTGGTGCTTGGGTTGTATTTGTTTGTCCTTCAGTTGTAGTTGTTGGTGCTTGACTAATTGATTTTTGTGCTTTAGTTGCAGTTGTTGTAGTAGCAGTTGTAGTTGTTGGTGTAGCTGTTGGTGCTTTGGTTGTTGTTGTTTGTGTAGCAGTTGCAGTTGTTGATGCTTGAGATGTGGTTGTTTGTGATGCAGTTGTAGTTGTTTGTGCTTGAGTTGTGTTTGTTGTAGCAGTAGTAGTTGTTGGTGATTTAGTTGTGGTTTTTGGTGCAGCAGTTGTAGTTGTTGGTGCATAAGTTGTTGTTTGTGCTTTTGTTGTAGTAGCTGTAGTTGTTGGTTCTTGCGTTGTGGTTGTTGGTGTAGCAGTTGCAGTTGTCGGTTCTCGAGTCGTGGTTGTTGGTTTAGCAGTTGTAGTTGTTGGTGCTAGAGTTGTGGTTTTTGGTACAGCAGTTGTAGTTGTTGGTGGTTTCATTGTTGTTGTTGGTGTAACTGTTGTAGTTGTTGGTGCTAGGGTTGTGGTTGTTGGTGTAGCGGTTGCAGATGTTTGTGCATGTGTTGTGGTTGTTTGTGCAGTAGTTGTAGTTGTTGGTGCTTGACCTGTTGTTTTTGCTTTAGTTGCAGTTGTAGCAGTTGTAGTTGTTGGTGCTTGAGTTGTGGTTGTTGGTGTTGCAGTTGATGGTGCTTGAGTTGTGGTTGTTGGTGTAGCAGGTGTAGTTGTTGGTGCTTGGGTTGTGGTTGTTGGTGCAGCAGTTGCAGTTGTTGGTGCATGAGTTGTGATTGTTGTTGCAGCAGTTGTAGTTGTTGGTGGTTGATTTGTGGTTGTTGGTGTGGTTGTTGTAGTTGTTGGTGTAGCTGTTGCTGTTGTTGGTGCTTGAGTTGTGGTTGTTTGTGCTGTAGTTGTAGTTGTTGTTGCTTTAGTTGTGGTTGGAGATGTAGCAGTTGTAGTTGATGGTGCTTGAGTTGTGGTTGTTTGTGTACCTGTTGTAGTTGTTGGTGCTTGAGTTGTTGTTTGTGCTTTAGCTGTAGTTGTTGTAGTAGCAGCTGTAGTTGTTGGTGCTTGTGTTGTGGTTGATTGCGTAGCAGTTGTAGTTGTTGTTGCTTGAGTTGTGGTTGTTGGTGTAGCTGTTTTAGTTGTTGGTGCTTGGGTTGTGGTTGTTAGTGCAGCAGTTGTAGTTGTTAGTGCTTGGGTTGTGGTTGTTGGTGTAGCAGATGCAGTTGTTGGTGCTTGAGTTGTGGTTGTTTGTGCTACACTTGTAGTTGGTGCTTCAGTTGTGGTTGGTGGTGTAGCAGTTTTAGTTGAAGGTGCTTGAGTTGTTGTTGTAGCTATTGTAGTTGTTGGTTCTTGGGTTGTGGTTGTTGGTGCAACAGTTGTAGTTGTTGGTTCATGGGTTGTTGTTGTTGGTATAGCAGTTGTAGTTGTTGGTGCTTGAGTTGTTGTTTGTGCTATACCTGTAGTTGTTGTTGTAGCAGCTGCAGATGTTGGTGCTTGCATTGTGATTGTTGGTGTAGCTGTTGCAGTTGTTGGTGCTTGAGTTGTGGTTGTTTGTCCTGCAGTTGTAGTTGTTGGTTCTTGACTTGTTGTTTGTGCTTTAGACATAATTGTTGTTATAGCAGCTGTAGTTGTTGGTGCTTGACTTGTTGGTGCTTTAGTTGTGTTTGGTGGTATAGCAGTTGTAGTTGAAGGTGCCTGAGTTGTGGCTGTTGGTGTAGCAGCTGTAGTTGTTGGTGCTTGTGCTTTGGTTGTTTGTGCTGCAGTTGTAGTTGTTGGTGCTTGACTTGATGGTGCTTCAGTTGTGGTTGTTAGTGTAGCAGTTGTAGTTGAAGGTGCTTGAGTTGTTTTTGTAGTTGTAGTTGTTAGTGCTTGGTTTGTGGTTGTTGGTGCAGCAGTTGTAGTTGTTGGTGCTTCAGTTGTGGTTGTTGGTGTAGGTGTTGTAGTTGTTGGTGCTTGGGTTGTGGTTCTTAGTGCAGCAGTTGCAGTTGTTGGTGCTTGACTTGTTGGTGCTTTAGTTGTAGTTAGTGGTGTAGCAGTTGTAAGTGTTGGTGCTTGAGTTGTGATATTTGGTGCAGCTGTTGGTGATTGAGTTGTGGTTGTTGGTGCTGCAGTTGTAGTTGTTGGTGCTTGAGATGTGGTTGTTGGTGTAACTGTTGAAGTTATTGGTGATTGCATTGTGGTTGTTGGTGTAGCAGTTGTTGTTGGCGCTTGACTTGATGTTGTTGGTGTAGCAGTCATAGTTGTTGGTGCTAGACTTGTTATTTGTGCTATAGCCATAGTTGTTGTTGTAGCTGCTGTAGTTGTTGGTGCTTGTGTTGTGGATGTTTGTGCTGCAGTTGCAGTTGTTGGTGCTTGTAATGTGGTTATTGGTGTAGCAGTTGTAGTTGTTGGTGCTTGGGTTGTGGTTGTTAGTGTAGCAGTTGTAGTTGTTGGTGCTTGGGTTGTGGTTGTTGGTGCAACAGTTGTAGTTGTTGGTGCTTCAGTTGTGGTTGTTGGTGTAGCTGTTGTAGTTGTTGGTGCTTGGGATGTGGTTGTTGGTGTAGAAGTAGTAGTTGTTGGTGCTTGAGTTGTGGTTTTCGGTGCAGCAGGTGTAGTTGTTGGTGCTTGAGTTGAGGTTTTTGGTGTAGGTGTTGTAGTTGTTGGTGCTTGAGTTGTTGTTTGTGCTTTAGGTGTAGTTGATGTTCTAGCAGCTGTAGTTGTTGGTGCTTGCGTTGTGGTTGTTGGTGTAGCAGTTGTTGGTGCTTCTGTTGTGGTTGTTGGTGTAGAAATTGTTGTTGGACCTTGATTTGTTGTTGTTCGTTTAGCAGTTGCAGTAGTTGGTGCTTGGGTTGTGGTAGTTTGTCCTGCATTTGTAGTTGTTGGTCCTTGACTTGTTGTTTGTGCTTTAGCTGCAGTTGTTATTTTAGCAGGTGTAGTTGTTGGTGCTTGAGTTGTGGTTTTTGGCGCAGCAGTTGTAGATGATGATGCTTGAATTGTGGTTGTTTGTGCAGCAGTTGTAGTTGTAGATGCTTGGGTTGTGGTTGTTTGTCCTGCATTTGTAGTTGTTGGTGCTAGACTTGTTGTTTGTGCTTTAGCCATAGTTGTTGTTGTAGCAGCTGCAGTTGTTGGTGCTTGTGTTGTGGTTGTTTGTGCTGCAGTTGCAGTTGTTGGTGCTTGACTTGTTGTTTGTGCTTTTGCTGCAGTTGTTGTTTTTGCAGGTGTAGTTGTTGGTGCTTGACTTGTAGTTGTTTGTTCTGCAGTTGTTGGTGCTTTAGTTGTGGTTGGTGGTGTAGCAGTTGTAGTTGAAGGTGCTTGAGTTGTTGTTGTTGGTGTAGCTGTTGTAGTTGTTGGTGCTTGAATTGTGGTTGTTGTAGCAGCAGTAGTAGTTGTTGGTGCTTGAGTTGTGGTTTTCAGTGCAGCAGTTGTAGTTGTTGGTGCTTGAGTTGTTGTTGTTGGTATAGGTGTTGTAGTTGTTGGTGCTTGAGTTGTTGTTTGTGCTTTAGGTGTAGTTGATGTTGTAGCAGCTGTAGTTGTTGGTGCTTGAATTGATGTTGTTAGTGCTGCAGTAGTAGTTGTTGGTGCTTGACTTGTTGGTGCTTTAGTTGTGGTTGTTTGTGCAGCAGTTGTAGGTGCTTCTGTTGTGGTTGTTGGTGTAGCAGTTGTTGTTGGTCCTTGACTTGTTGTTGTTGGTTTAGCAGTTGCAGTAGTTGGTGCTTGGTTTGTGGTTGTTTGTCCTGCATTTGTAGTTGTTGGTGCTTGACTTGTTGTTTGTGCTATAGCTGTAGTTGTTGTTGTAGCAGCTGCAGTTGTTGGTGCTTGTGTTGTAGTTGTTGGTGCTTTAGTTGTGGTTGGTGGTGGAGCAATTGTAGTTGAGGGTGCTTGAGTTGTGGATTTTGGTGTAGCAGTTTTAGTTGTTTGTGCTTCAGTTGTGGTTGTTGGTGCTTGACTTGTTGGTGTTTCAGTTTTGGTTGTTGGTGTAGCAGTTGTAGTTGAAGGTGCTTGAGTTGTTTTTGTAGCTGTTGTAGTTGTTGGTGCTTGGGTTGTGGTTGTTGGTGCAGCAGTTGTAGTTGTTGGTGCTTCAGTTGTGGTTGGTGGTGTAGAAGTTGTAGTTGTTGGTGCTTGCATTGTGGTTGTTGGTGTAGCAGTTGCAGTTGTTGCTGCTTGAGTTGTGGTTGTTTGTGCAGCAGTTGTTGTTGGTGTAGCAGTCACAGTTGTTGGTGCTTGGTTTGTG
>NW_023619149.1:6920-7235 GCF_014905685.2 Nematolebias whitei
TTGTTGGTGCTTGAGTTGTGGTTTTTGGTGTTGCAGTTGTAGTTGTTTGTGCTTCAGTTGTGGTTGTTGGTGTAGCAGTTGTAGTTGAAGGTGCTTTAGTTGTGGTTGTTGGTGCTTTAGTTGTGGTTGTTGGTGCAGCAGTTGTAGTTGTTGGTGCTTGAATTGTGGTTGTTGGTGTAGCAGTTGTAGTTGTTGGTGCTTGGGTTGTGGTTGTTGGTGTAGCAGTTGTAGTTGTTGGTGCTTGAGTTGTGGTTTTTGGTGTAGCAGTTGTAGTTGTTTGTGCTTCAGTTGTGGTTGTTGGTGTAGCAGTTGTAG
>NW_023619149.1:7335-7641 GCF_014905685.2 Nematolebias whitei
AGTTGAAGTTGTTGGTGCTTGAATTGTGGTTGTTTGTGCTGCAGTTGTAGTTGTTAGTGCTTTAGTTGTGGTTGGTGGTGGAGCAATTGTAGTTGAGGGTGCTTCAGTTGTGGTTGTTGGTGTAGCAGTTGTAGTTGTTGGTGCTTGGGTTGATGTTGTTAGTGCTGCAGTAGTAGTTGTTGGTGCTTGACTTGTTGGTGCTTTAGTTGTGGTTGTTGGTGTAGCAGTTGCAGTTGTTGGTGCTTGAATTGTGGTTGTTTGTGCTGCAGTTGTAGTTGTTGGTGCTTTAGTTGTGGTTGGTGGTGG
>NW_023619149.1:7741-8265 GCF_014905685.2 Nematolebias whitei
TGTAGCTGTTGTAGTTGTTGGTGCTTGGGTTGTGGTTGTTGGTGCAGCAGTTGTAGTTGTTGGTGCTTCAGTTGTGGTTGGTGGTGTAGAAGTTGTAGTTGTTGGTGCTTGCATTGTGGTTGTTGGTGTAGCAGTTGCAGTTGTTGCTGCTTGAGTTGTGGTTGTTTGTGCAGCAGTTGTTGTTGGTGTAGCAGTCACAGTTGTTGGTGCTTGGTTTGTGGTTGTTTGTCCTGCATTTATAGTTGTTGGTGCTTGACTTGTTGTTTGTGCTTTAGCTGCAGTTGTTATTTTAGCAGGTGTAGTTGTTGGTGCTTGAGTTGTGGTTTTTGGCGCAGCAGTTGTAGTTGTTGGTGCTTGAGTTGTGGTTGTTGGTGTAGCTGTTGTAGTTTTTGGTGCTTGGGGTGTGGTTTTTGGTGCAACAGTTGTAGATGATGATGCTCGAATTGTGGTTGTTTGTGCAGCAGTTGTAGTTGTAGATGCTTGTGTTGTGGTTGTTTGTGCTGCAGTTGCAGTTGTTGGTGCTT
>NW_023619149.1:8365-9715 GCF_014905685.2 Nematolebias whitei
TTTGTGCTATAGCTGTAGTTGTTGTTGTAGCAGCTGCAGTTGTTGGTGCTTCAGTTGTGGTTATTGGTGTAGCAGTTGTAGTTGTTGGTGCTTGGGTTGTGCTTGTTGGTGTAGCAGTTGTAGTTGTTGGTGCTTGAGTTGTGGTTGTTGTAGCAGTAGTAGTTGTTGGTGCTTGAGTTGTGGTTTTTGGTTTAGCAGTTGTAGTTGTTTGTGCTTCAGTTGTGGTTGTTGGTGCTTGACTTGTTGGTGCTTGTGTTGTGGTTGCTGGTGTAGCAGTTGCAGTTGTTGGTGCTTGAGTTGATGTTGTTAGTGCTACAGTAGTAGTTGTTGGTGCTTGACTTGTTGGTGCTTTAGTTGTGGTTGGTGGTGTAGCAGTTGTAGTTGTTAGTGCTTTAGTTGTGGTTTTTGGTGAAGCTTTTGAAGTTATTGGTGATTGTGTTGTGGTCGTTGGTGTAGCAGTTGTTGTTGGCGTTTGACTTGTTGTTGTTGGTGTAGCAGTTATAGTTGTTGGTGCTTGGGTTGTAGTTGTTTGTCCTGCAGTTGTAGTTGTTAGTGCTTGACTTGTGGTTGTTGGTGTGGCTGTTGTAGTTGAGGGTGCTTGGGTTGTGGTTCTTAGTGCAGCAGTTGCAGTTGTTGGTGCTTGACTTGTTGGTGCTTTAGTTGTATTTAGTGGTGTAGCAGTTGTAGTTGTTGGTGCTTGAGTTGTGATTTTTGGTGCAGCTGTTGGTGATTGAGTTGTGGTTGTTGGTGCTGCAGTTGAAGTTGTTGGTGCTTTAGTTGTGTTTGTTGGTATAGCAGTTTTAGTTAAAGGTGCTTGAGGTGTGGTTGTTGGTGTAGCTGTTCTAGTTGTTGGTACTTGGGTTTTGGTTGTTGGTGCAGCAGTTTTAGTTGTTCTTGCTTGAGTTGTGGTTGTTTGTCCTACATTTCTAGTTGTTGGTTCTTGACTTGTTGTTTGTGCTTTAGACATAGTTGTTGTTGTAGCAGCTGTAGTTGTTGGTGCTTGAGTTGTGGTTGTTTGTGGTGCAGTTGGAGTTGTTGGTGCTTGACTTGTTGGTGCTTTAGTTGTGGTTGTTGGTGTAGCAGTTGTTGTTGTTGGTGCTTGAGTTGTGGTTGTTTGTGCTGCAGTTGTAGTTGTTGGTGCTTTAGTTGTGGTTGGTGGTGTAGCAGTTGAAGTTGAGGGTGCTTGAGTTGTGGTTGTAGTGGCAGTAGTAGTTGTTGGTGCATGAGATGTGGTTTTTGGTGCAGCAGTTGTAGTTGTTGGTGCTTGAGTTGTGGTTGTTGGTGTAGGTGTTGTAGTTGTTGGTGCTTCAGTTGTTGTTTGTGCTTTAGGTGTAGTTGATGTTGTAGCAG
>NW_023619149.1:9815-10868 GCF_014905685.2 Nematolebias whitei
GTTGTTGTTGGTGTAGCAGTCACAGTTGTTGGTGCTTGGTTTGTGGTTGTTTGTCCTGCATTTATAGTTGTTGGTGCTTGACTTGTTGTTTGTGCTTTAGCTGCAGTTGTTATTTTAGCAGGTGTAGTTGTTGGTGCTTGAGTTGTGGTTTTTGGCGCAGCAGTTGTAGTTGTTGGTGCTTGAGTTGTGGTTGTTGGTGTAGCTGTTGTAGTTTTTGGTGCTTGGGGTGTGGTTTTTGGTGCAACAGTTGTAGATGATGATGCTCGAATTGTGGTTGTTTGTGCAGCAGTTGTAGTTGTAGATGCTTGTGTTGTGGTTGTTTGTGCTGCAGTTGCAGTTGTTGGTGCTTGACTTGTTGATTGTGCCTTTGCTGCAGTTGTTGTTTTTGTAGGTGTAGTTGTTGGTGCTTGGGTTGTGGTTGTTGGTGCAGCAGTTGTAGTTGTTGTTGCTTCAGTTGTGGTTGTTCGTGTAGCAGTTGTAGTTGTTGGTGCTTGGGTTGTGGTTGTTGGTGTATCAGTTTTAGTTGTTTGTGCTTCAGTTGTGGTTGTTGGGGCTTGACTTGTTGGTGTTTCAGTTTTGGTTGTTGGTGTAGCAGTTGTAGTTGCAGGTGCTTGAGTTGTTTTTGTAGCTGTTGTAAATGTTGGTGCTTGGGTTGTGGTTGTTGGTGCAGCAGTTGTAGTTGTTGGTGCAACAGTTGTGGTTGGTGGTGTAGAAGTTGTAGTTGTTAGTGCTTTGGTTGTGGTTGTTGGTGTATCAGTTGTAGTTATTGGTGCTTGAGTTGTGGTTGTTGGTCTAGGTGTTGTAGTTGTTGGTGCTTGCATTGTGGTTGTTGGTGTAGCAGTTGCAGTTGTTGCTGCTCGAGTTGTGGTTGTTTGTGCAGCAGTTGTAGGTGCTTCTGTTGTGGTTGTTGGTGTACCAGTTGTTGTTGGTGTAGCAGTCACAGTTGTTGGTGCTTGGTTTGTGGTCGTTTGTCCTGCATTTATAGTTGTTGGTGCTTGACTTGTTGTTTGTGCTATAGCTGTAGTTGTTGTTGTAGCAGCTGCAGTTGTTGGT
>NW_023619149.1:10968-11849 GCF_014905685.2 Nematolebias whitei
GTTGTTGTTGGTGTAGCAGTCACAGTTGTTGGTGCTTGGTTTGTGGTTGTTTGTCCTGCATTTATAGTTGTTGGTGCTTGACTTGTTGTTTGTGCTTTAGCTGCAGTTGTTATTTTAGCAGGTGTAGTTGTTGGTGCTTGAGTTGTGGTTTTTGGCGCAGCAGTTGTAGTTGTTGGTGCTTGAGTTGTGGTTGTTGGTGTAGCTGTTGTAGTTTTTGGTGCTTGGGGTGTGGTTTTTGGTGCAACAGTTGTAGATGATGATGCTCGAATTGTGGTTGTTTGTGCAGCAGTTGTAGTTGTAGATGCTTGTGTTGTGGTTGTTTGTGCTGCAGTTGCAGTTGTTGGTGCTTGACTTGTTGATTGTGCCTTTGCTGCAGTTGTTGTTTTTGTAGGTGTAGTTGTTGGTGCTTGGGTTGTGGTTGTTGGTGCAGCAGTTGTAGTTGTTGTTGCTTCAGTTGTGGTTGTTCGTGTAGCAGTTGTAGTTGTTGGTGCTTGGGTTGTGGTTGTTGGTGTATCAGTTTTAGTTGTTTGTGCTTCAGTTGTGGTTGTTGGGGCTTGACTTGTTGGTGTTTCAGTTTTGGTTGTTGGTGTAGCAGTTGTAGTTGCAGGTGCTTGAGTTGTTTTTGTAGCTGTTGTAAATGTTGGTGCTTGGGTTGTGGTTGTTGGTGCAGCAGTTGTAGTTGTTGGTGCAACAGTTGTGGTTGGTGGTGTAGAAGTTGTAGTTGTTAGTGCTTTGGTTGTGGTTGTTGGTGTATCAGTTGTAGTTATTGGTGCTTGAGTTGTGGTTGTTGGTCTAGGTGTTGTAGTTGTTGGTGCTTGCATTGTGGTTGTTGGTGTAGCAGTTGCAGTTGTTGCTGCTCGAGTTGTGGTTGTTTGTGCAGC
>NW_023619149.1:11949-13176 GCF_014905685.2 Nematolebias whitei
GTTGTAGTTGTTGGTGCTTGGGTTGTGATTGTTGGTGTAGCAGTTTGAGCAGTTGTAGTTGTTGGTGCTTGGGTTGTGCTTGTTTGTCCTACAGTTGTAGTTGTTAGTGCTTGACTTGTTGTTTGTGCATTAGTTGCAGTTCTTGTAGGAGCAGTTGTAGTTGTTGGTGCTTGGGTTGTGGTTGTTGGTGTAGCTGTTGCAGTTGTTGGTGCTTGAGTTGTGGTTGCTTGTGCTGTAGTTGTAGTTGTTGTTGCTTTAGTTGTGGTTGGAGATGTAGCAGTTGTAGTTGATGGTGCTTGAGTTGTGGTTGTTGGTGTACTTGTTGTAGTTGTTGGTGCTTGAGTTGTTGTTTGTGCTTTAGCTGTAGTTGTTGTAGTAGCAGTTGTAGTTGTTGTTGCTTGAGTTGTGGTTGTTGGTGTAGCTGTTTTAGTTGTTGGTGCTTGTGTTGTGATTGTTGGTGTAGCAGTTTGAGCAGTTGTAGTTGTTGGTGCTTGGGTTGTGCTTGTTTGTCCTACAGTTGTAGTTGTTGGTGCTTGACTTGTTGTTTGTGCATTAGTTGTAGTTCTTGTAGGAGCAGTTGTAGTTATTGGTGCGTGAGTAGTGGTTGTTGGTGTAACTGTTGGTGCTTGGGTTGTGGTTGTTGGTGTAGCAATTGCAGTTGTTGGTGCTTGAGTTGTGGTTGTTTGTGCTGCAGTTTTACTTGTTGGTGCTTGACTTGTTGTTGGTGTTTTAGTTGTGGTTGGAGGTGTAGCAGTTGTAGTTGATGGTGCTTGGCTTGTGGTTGTTGGTGTAGCAGTTGTTGGTGCTTGAGTTGTGCTTTTTGATGTAGCAGTTGTAGTTGTTGGTGCTTGAGTTGTTGATTGTGCTTTAGTTGTAGTTGTTGTTGAAGCAGCTATAGTTGTTGGTGCTTGCATTGTGGTTGTTGGTGTAGCAGTTGCAGTTGTTGGTACTCGAGTTGTGGTTGTTGGTGCAGCAGTTGAATGTGCTTGTGTTGTGGTTGTTGGTGTAGCAGTCGTTGTTGGCGCATGACTTGTTGTTGTTGGTGTAACAGTTGCAGTTGTTGGTGCTTGACTTGTTATTTGTGCTATAGCTGTAGTTTTTGTTGTAGCAGTTGCAGTTGATGGTCCTTGAGTTGTGGTTTTTGCTGTAGCAGGTATAGTTGTTGGTGTTTGGGTTGTGGTTGGAGATGTAGCAGTTGTAGTTGATGGTGCTTGAGTTGTGGTTGTT
>NW_023619150.1:0-10898 GCF_014905685.2 Nematolebias whitei
CCCCTGCAGTACGCTCCGTCTACAGGACAGCTGACGTCATCCTCAACCGGTGCGCCTCATTTGCTGTCTGCTGCCCCGCATCGCAGCCGGAGTACGAGGTCCCAGACGTTCTCCTGGCTCGTCACTCCACCTTTCTCTCAGGAGAGCTGCAGGAGTTTTTGTTGGGAGGTCCTCTTTTCATCAGCGAGAGATCATTTCAAGATGCTCCACGGCGGCACAATGCCTCCCTAGCTCTGCTACGCCAGCTCCTCCTGTCAGACGTCCCCGGCATCCGGAAGTTCATTTTTTTTACTGGACTTCGCCAACAGGGGGCCCTCCAGGACAACAAACAGAGCTCAAGGGAAGGTAACCATGTGTCGCGTTGCTGGAGGTGTGTTGATGACACGATGTGAAATACCATCATTTTATGATGACGTGTCCTTTAGCCAGGCTGTCAGCATGGTTTATCTGACAAGCGGCCCCATCACACACACTCATCACGAATGAGCCTTTTTAAGGTTGTTTTTCATTCACTGTCAGCTGTGCCGTTACGCGCTCCCGCAGCAAGAAAGCGCGCACGCAGCTCTCAGCGTCCGCCGTTCACGACAACGTTAACGTGAGACCGCGGTATGAGCTCAGCAACGTACCTCGCTCTCGGCAGGAGCAACACACGTTTTTTCATCGCTGTGGTGTCAAACGCGCGCTCGCGCGGCGTCAGCAGCTTTCACAAGCCTCTTAGCGCACGGCTCCGGCTTCCTCGAAGAAGGTTTTCTGAATTAATACTGCAGCTCGTGGAATCACTCAAAAGTTCACGTGACTTGCAGCCAAGAATGAACGTGTTTCTGCAGACCGAGCCAGTGGTAGCCTAGCTCCACCGATGCCGCGCGCTGCTTCCTGACCGCACCAGTGCCAACGCGTGCCCCCGCAGCGTCAGCAGCTGCACAAGACTTCACAGCGGCTCGGCTCTGGCATCCTCGAAGAAGACCGAGCCAGTGGTAACCTCGCTCCACCGATGCTGTGCGCTGCTTCCTGACCGCACCAGTGCAAACGCGCGCCCCCGCGGCAATCCTGGCTTAAGGCGTCGCATGAATGAGGACGCACACACATGACACTTCAGGGCACGTCGGCTCATACGTGCACCGGCTTCCCGAGCGTTTACACGGAGCAGCTGCACACAACGTGAGCACAACACAGATGAGCTGCTTCCACACAACGTCTTGCATGCTCAGGGATGCGCGTGTTTTTTCTTTCTCACTCAGCGCGCTCCAGCTCACATCAGCATGCATGTGAGTTTCACAGCATAAATGCGGGCCCGCTTTATAACTTATAAACGGGTGGCTATGAGAGCGCGCTCCAGACGGATGGGCGAACCGTTTTCATCTGGGGATTCACGCTGCAGTCCTGCTCAAAACCCGGTGTGGAGGAACTCTGTGACGTTTTTTCTGTCATTTATGAACAGATCTAGTCCCCTCTCGCAGAAGCTCAGGAAA
The DNA here is from genome assembly GCF_014905685.2 of Nematolebias whitei. Lineage (NCBI taxonomy): Eukaryota > Metazoa > Chordata > Actinopteri > Cyprinodontiformes > Rivulidae > Nematolebias > Nematolebias whitei. Next base: position 1,470 of record NW_023619150.1, read on the forward strand.
TTCTGTTTTAAATGTAATTTCTGGAGTCGCAAAAGGAGAGGAAAACGCAAGGTCCCTCTCTCATCACTTCCTGGTCCCAACGAACAGGAAGATGAGATTTATTCTAGATTGTCAATCTCCGAACTGTTAGAAACAACATTCCATTATGCGCCCGAGCCGCCTTAACTCTGCTTTATCTGGACACCTGCTGCTGTTGAGCAGTTTGTACAGACAGATGGCAGCAGTGCAACTCACGTGAATCGGTTGAGTGACATCAGTTGTTTTCCGTCAGCAGACCTACGTCACACATGTCAGTTTTTCACAGAGACACACACATTTAACAAGCTGTGGGTCCGCTGTAGTTCTCTACACAGCAGCTCATTTAAATCTTTTTGGCGCATCGCAGGGGCTCTTTGAATGTGACTCAACACTGACCTTGAGCTGCAGAATCATCAGGGTTTTTTGATTCACACAGACAGCAAGTGACTGTTGCATACATACTGGCAGGCGATGTATGCGTTCAACCCATGTGCCACAATGTGAGACAGATGCTGTGTGGGGCACACCCAATCTGCTTTCCATTGGAGTGGGTACATCTCATGTATTCCGAACAGGGGGCGGATGTGATGTCCAAGACGGTCTTTTGCGGCACGGGGACCTGGGACCTTCCACCTAGAGCTATGGCTCAGACACGGCAGAAATCCTGCCAGCGCCTGTGGACGTGTAGCAACACGAGAGAACGCTCAATGTCAATTATAATTATCGTGGAGCCACGGGACGATCCACCGCTGGGTGGACGTGCCTGCTCACAACCTGTGGTCGTAATGCTTTTTCACCTTCCTCTTTCCCTCTGATATCACGGTTTTCTGAACCGAGCTCAGGAGGAGGGACTGGCAGCTCCTCTGCCCCAAGTGCGTGAACGCATCATGGTTCCCAGGCCTACGACATTTGTTATCAGGACACTCGTGGAACCTGCCGTGGAGGGAGGACGCTCTCCTCCAGGCAGGAGGGACGATCAGGAATTAATCAGAATAGGCCAGCACCTGTGGTCTGGCCGCTGTGTGGATCTTTTTGAGAGGATGGCTCTCTCTCAAGATGTAGTGCATACGATTCAGGATTCACGTGCTGCAACCACCACAGCGATGTTCACATCAAGTGGTCAGTTTTTTCAACGCTGCTGTACAGAGAAAGGCGTAGAGGCCACTTCATGTCCACTGGACGACATGCTGTCCTTTTCTGCAGCAGTCGATGGACAGAAATCTGGTGTCCAGCACAATTATCGTATGATGCAGCCATGTTTTCTTCTTGTCTCAAAGTTGTCAGAGACAGAACAACCTTTAATCATCCTCTTACGGAGCATTTTGTCTCAGATTGATATAGTAGCTGTGGGCCTGTTTGTGACACGAGAAACGCTCAGTGTCAATTATGCGTTTCTCTGAGCCCACGAGACGAACCACCGCTGGGGTGGATGCGTTTGCCCACAGCCCATGGCCCAAAATGCTTCTGTACGCGTTTTTTCTCCACCTCCTCTGATTTTACGGTTCTTGAACCAAGTTCAGGAGGAGGGATTGACAGCTCTTCTGGTGACCCCGAACGCGTGAGCGCACATGGTTCCCAGTCCTGCAACGCCTGCTGTCGGGGTGCCCGTGGAAACTGCCGTGGAGGGAGGACGCTCTCCTCCAGGCAGGAGGAGCGACCAGGAGTTACCCAGAAATAGGCCAGCATCTGTGGGTCTGGCCGTTGAACAGATCGCCCACAGGATGTAGTGCGCACAATTCAGGTTTCACGTGCTGCATCTACCACAGCAAGGTACACATCAAAGCGGACAGCTTTTCAGCGCTGGTGTACAGAGAAGGGTGTAGAGGCCACCTCATGTCCATTAGGTGACATACTGTCCTTTCTGCAGCAGCTGAGGACAGAAATTTGTATCCAGCACGTTTAAAGCGTACGTTGCAGCCACCTCTTCCTGACACGAGGGTTTCTGAGACAGAACAGGTTTTAATCATCCGCTGATGAAGCTTTTTCTAAAAGGGGTACACAGACGCAGGCCTGTATCACACCCACTTGTTCCACAGTGGGATTTAAAACTGGTCTTGCAGGTCATGATCAAAGCTCCATTTGAGTCTTTGGATCAGGTCCCACTTAAATTCTTGTCTCTTTAAACAGCCCTGCTGCTGGTTTTAACATCCGCTAAGAGAGTGAGTGTTTTATCTGCCCTCTCTGTCGCTCCGTCATGTCTCAGAATTCAGGCTGACGGCAGCTCAGTTGATTTTAGACCAACCCAGCTTTTATGCCTAAAACATCACAAGCTCTTTTTAATCAAGAGCGATATCGTTGGAGGGGTCCCCCCCCCCCCTTCACACAGATCAGAAGAAGTAGCATCTTTTATCTCCTCTGTCCTGTGCGGGCGTTGACGTGTTACATAGCGTGCACAGCTGCAATGCGTCAACATTTGTTTGTGCATAATAGAGATGCATCTGCAGGTTGCCCGTTATCCACCCAGCGCTTGTCACACTGGCTGTGTGAGGCCATTTCTGAAGCCTACAGAGCATCAGATTTAGAGCCTCATGTCAACCTCAGAGCACACTCGACCAGGGGTATCGCATCTTCGACTGCTTTGCATAATGTATGTCAATGCAGGACATTTTGCACTGTGGCCGCGTGGTCAACACCCTTCTCATTTATTCGCTTTTATCTACGTGATGTGACGGCTCGTTCCATGACACATTCTGTCCTTAGTGTTTACAGAATGAATATTGTTGTTTCATGGAACTCTGTTTTACTCACATCTGTCTGCATGCATTACAGTGTGAGATGTTATCAGTCACAAGTTGTGACTGTTATTTTGGTTCTATTGTCACTAATCAGTTTCACAACTATTGTTACCAATCAGTTCATTTGATTAATAATCAGCTCTCCTGTTATTATTAATCTGTTCATACGATTCAGCCGTAAACCGGTTGGTTCATGGCTCTTTCAGCTTTTTTCCCTCCCCGTTGAAGTTTTCCGGGGCGTTCATGTACTCAGAATGCATAGTTACACAACATGCGTCTGTGCATGGGACACATAATTACGCAATGCGTAATTACGCACATGGGGAGCTGAGTGACAAGACGTTTTTTTTGGGCAAGCTTCTGCTTCATACGGTGTTCGAATGGACCCATTGAGGCGAGGACCACATCTGCTTCGCCCTTAACCCACTAAGCGACAGCCTTAAAGGGCGAAGCTTATACGAAGAAGAACGTTGGTTACATACTGTAACCGCAGATTCTATGAGTATAAGCGTAGCCCTTTAAGCGTTGGGCCTAACTGGCTCCTAAATGGCTGAAGAAAAAGCTATTTTGGGAGCCGATTTCCCGCTCTTAACGTAATTTATACGGACCAGGTGGGGCATGGACTAAATTTTTTCAGTGCAATGCTGCGCATAACGGGATAAACCCACTAAGCGACAGCCTTAAAGGGCTACGCTTATACTCATAGAATCTGGGGTTACAGTACGTAACCAACGTTTTATGATTGGCAGACAGGTTTTCATAAACAGTCTTTTTTTTTGGATGTCCATCAGAAGCTCCAGGTGGACCAGTTGGACCAGGTGGACCAGCTGGATGTCCATCAGGAGCTCCAGGTGGACCAGCTGGATGTCCATCAGGAGCTCCAGGTGGATAAGCTGGATGTACATCAGGAGCTCCAGGTGAACCAGCTGGATGTCCATCAGGAGCTCCAGGTGAACCAGCCGGATGTCCATCAGAAGCTCCAGGTGGACCAGCTGGACCAGCCGGATGTCCATCAGAAGCTCCAGGTGGACCAGCTGGACCAGCTGGATGTCCATCAGGAGCTCCAAGTGAACCAGCTGGATGTCCATCAGAAGCTCCAGGTTGTAGGAGTCCCAATGTCTGCAGCCTTCCTCCAAGATGGCCGTTAATTAACACCAGCTGACGGCCATCCACCTGATGAGGAACACCTCTACTTAAGGCTGCAGTCCTGTGTGACTCATCGCTGGAGCATTGAGCTTTATTGGTATTTATGCCTCCAGCCTAAACGTGTGAGTATACGACATACTCTCATCTTGTTCTTTATGCCCGCAGTACCCTGCCTGTCTGACTCCATCCTTGTTGCCTCGTCAACCACCTGCCTGCCAGACCTGTCGAGCCACTCATCTGCCAGACTCGTCGAGCGGATTCTGTTGCCAGTCCTGTCCTCCTGTTTTCTCCAGCCAGACCTGCTTGTACATTCCGCCCTACCCTGGTTCCCGACGCCTACATCTGATTACCAGAGGACTGCCATATATGTATACAAACCCCCTACACTGTATATAATAAACACTGTTTCCTTTTTTCTAAGATCTGAGTCTGCTTCGTTCTGGTCTTGTACCAATCTGGGTTCCGCTAGTCATTACACAGGTGGACCAGCTGGATGTCCATCAGGAGCTCCAGGTGAACCAGCTGGACGTCCATCAGGTTATTATTGTTATCACGACGTTTTTGAACTGATCAGTTGAGTTTGATCGTTTATCGATGATGTGCTCGTTTATCGATATGAAACTTTTGTAAACTCTAAGCAGAGTTGCTCCTCCGTCTGTGAGCCAGTGCCATAAAAAGGAGCTTTCCCTCAGTTTGAATATATTTCCTCTCACATGTTCTTCTCTCTATATTTCCACCACCATGTTTGTTATTTGCAGTTTCATAACCACTAATAAATGTTTCAATGGTTTACAAACGGTGAGACCCCGTATCCCACCCTCTGCTATTAATGGTATGGATGTTGACCCCCATGCCCCAACCTCGTATGATGTTTCCTGTAACCTTTGATAGATGTTCCTGTCATGGCTTTTTCATAGAGATCCTGAAAATGTAAATGTTACAAAGTTGAATGCACTGTGTGTTTTAACAAAAAGAAAAATAAAGTATAACGGATCAACGATCAGAAAGTGACTCCATGAAAAGTATAAAGTGTAACTAGTGACGTATGATGCATTTTTTTATTTGTTTCATATTCCATCATGTCTGGACCGATGAGTTCTGATCGTTTGAGCTGGTGCCGTGTTGTAACGTTAACTTTACAGAGGAATGGTTTAATTGTACATACACCTGGTCCGTTTAAAGTATAAACCTTAACGTTTCTGTTGTAGCATGGTAATCGTGTGTCTGGAAGAAAACACGTGGATCATTGATCTGATGAATAAATGTTCCAGAACATCTTGACTCGTGTCTTTATCTTTAATATCATTTCATGGTTTGTTAAGCGAGGATTTATCGGGATAAAAAAAGTCATTTTTAAGAGCTTAGTTCACCATTCCTTAATATAGACACAAATTTCTACACAAAATACTGTGTACCATAAAGTATTTTCCTAATAAGGCTGTCATAAAATCACCTTTATTTCTATTATTCTGTTTGTGTGGTGCTACTCCTGCAGCTTTAGAAAAAACTGAAAAATTAAGACTGTCCTGATACTATCCCAAAAAATTTAAATCATGTCACCTGGACAGAATCTTTTTTTGGAAGAAACGTTCAGGCTTTCATCAGAAAGACTTCATCAGTCTGAGGCCTGCCACCAAAGTCTGTAGTATAAAAAGCACCTCCTTGATGTGTTTCAACCAGCCTGATGGGGAATTCACAGAAACTGTCTTTATAAGTGCAAAAAGGATCATCGGTCCAAAACAATCAATCATCATGAATATGCTGGTGAAGATTCTCAGTCATCCAGGACATGATGAATTCAAAAAACATTCAATACAAAAACAACTGAACTTTATTTGTAACAGAAGACGTTTCGCTCCTCATCCGAGGAGCTTTCTCAATTCAAAGAGCAGTGAGTGAGGGATTCAGGTTATAAGGCTGAGTGAGATAAGATAATATGTGTGTGTCTTATCTCACTCAGCCTTATAACCTGAATCTCTCACTCACTGCTCATTGAATTGAGGAAACTCCTCGGATGAGGAGCGAAACGTCTTCTGTTACAAATAAAGTCCAGTTGTTTTTGTATTGAACGTTTTTTGAACAATCATCATGAAGAACAATCAAATGTTTTAGGCCTGATGGACAAACTGCTACTCACAGAAACAGCCTGAGAACATCTGGCCAAAATGTTCAGAGAAAGGTTTGAAAGCTCAAACATCCACGTAGATAAATCACAAAACAGTTAAATCATCTGGACAGATGCTTTTTTGGAAGAAATTATGTGCTGTGAGAAGACCCAGCACTCTTCAGAGCAGAGGTTGAGATCATGGTGAGAAGACCCAACAACGCAAAATTGAAACTTCACATTTTAAAGTTTAGAGGAGTCTCAGAAAGTTCAAGCATTTTTATGTTTTCAAAGTCTTCAACAAAAGCAGTTTAGGTTTCACTTTTTTTTCAGTCCAAGATCCGACTGACTCCACCGACTCTGTGGACAGAGTTTTCAGAAAGTCAAAAGTTTTTATATGTTCTTCCATCTGAAAACAGATGAGGTAAGGCAGGAATCTCTGTGGACTATGATGTTTGCAGATGACATTGTGATTTGTGGTGAGAACAGGAAACAGGTGGAAGAGAACTTGGAGAGGTGGAGGTATGCACTTGAAAGAAGAGGAATGAAAGTCAGCCATAGTAAGACAGAGCACATGTGTGTGAATGAGAGGGAGGAGGTGGAACAGTGAGGCTACAAGGAGCAGAGGTCACAAAGGTGCAGGACTTCAAGTACTTGGGGTCCACTGTCCAGGAAAATGGGAATGTGCTAAAGAGGTGAAGAAGAGAGTCCAGGCAGCATTGAGTGGATGGAGAAAAGTTTCAGGAAAGATTTGTGACAAAAGAGTGGCAGCCAAGGTCAAAGGAAAAGTTTACAAGACAGTGGTGAGACAAGCTATGTTGCATGGTCTGGAGACAGAGACATGGACAAAAAGACAGGCAAAAGAACTGGAAGTGGCAGAAATGAAGATGTTGAGGTTCTCCTTAGGAGTGACTTGGTCGGATAAGATTAGGAATGAGATCATCAGAGGTACAGCACAGGTTGAACAACTGGGAGAAAAAGTTAAAGAAACCAGACTGAGATGGTTTGGACATGTCCAGAGGAGGGACAGTGGTTTGGACATGTCCAGAGGAAGGACAGTGGGTATTTTGGCAGAAGGATGTTAGAAATGCAGCTGCCAGGAAAAAGACAAAGAGGAGATATCTGGATGCAGTTAGAGAGGACATGGATGTAGTTGGAGTGAGGACAGAGGATGCAGAGGACAAAGTGAGATGGAGCAGGATGACAGGGAAAAACTGGAAGAAGAAGAAAAAAAAGAAGTGACATCTAAAACACAGGGGCAGCACGGTGGCGCAACTGGTAGAGCTGCTGTCTCTCAGCGAGCAGGTCCCTGGTTCAAACCCCGGTCCAGGGGCCTTTCTGGGTGGAGTTTGCATGTTCTCTCCGTGCATGCGTGGGTTTTCTCCGGGTGCTCCGGTTTCCTCCCACAGTCCAAAAACATGCATGTTAGGCTGATTGGTAACGCTAAAATTGTCCCTAGGTGTGAGTGAGAGAGTGAATGGTGGTTTGTCTCGTTTGTCTCCATGTGGCCCTGTGATGGACTTGCGACCCGTCAAAGGGGGTACCCCGCCCCTCGCACAGTGATTGCTGGACATGGGCACCAGCGACCCCCGTGACCCAAAATGGAATAAACGGGTAAAGATAATGGATGGATGGATGGATGGACATCTAAAACACTGTTGTACCAAAATGACACGTATGATGAACCAGTGCCTCCAACACTTGGAGGAGTTTTGGAATTTTTTCTATGTGGGTTGTTTTTTTGCACAGGGACTGTTTATTTTAGACTTATTTTCTGCTCTGCATGTCCATCTGCCTCGTGCTGTGAGGAACTGGCAAAGGTGTGTGGTTACCATGGTGACACTATGAACAGTAGCTTTAACACTTTTTATACTGTCTCTCTCTGCATTTGAGTTTATACATCAGAACATCGTCACTGTGTTCTGATCTCATTTGTCTCATCCTGTCTTTTCTTAGACACTAAACATGAAGACAGAAAACAGTCCATCCATTATCTTTACCTGTTTCTTCCTTTTTGGGTCGCGAGGGTCACTGGTGCCCATAGATAGAATACAATCCCTGGCTTTATTGTTGTTGTCAGAATTTTATTAACCTTTATTTAACCAGACAAATCCAACTGAGGTCCCAGATCTCTTTTCAAGGGAGGCCAGGGACTGAAGGCAGACTAACATGCAGGTGTTTTTTCCCTGAGGTGTTCCAGGCATGTGCTACTGGCCAGAGACCCAGGACACGCTGGAGAGACTACGTCTCTCAGTTGGCCTGGGAACAACTTGGAGTCCTGAGCTGGAAGAGGTGGTTGTGGAAAGAGATGTCTGGACCATCCTGCTCAAGCTGCTGCCCCTGAGACCTGACTCCAGAACAAGCTGAAGATGATGGATCAGTTGATGTTAGATTTCATTTATGTACTGTTGTCTCACAGCAAGAAGAGCCTGGGTTCAAGGCCCCGGTTAGGCCTGGGGTCTTTTTGGGTGGACTTTCCATCTTTGCCGCGTGTTTGTGTAGGTTTCCTCCAGACACGCTGGTTTCCTCCCACAGTCAAAAAAAATAACCGGGGGCTTGAACTCAGTCTCTTCTTGCTGTGAAACAACAGTGCATAAATGAAATCTAACATCAACTGATCCATCATCTTCGGCTTGTTCTGGAGTCTGGTCTCAGGGGCAGCAGCTTGAGCAGGGAGGCCCAGACTTCTCTTTCCACAACCACCTCTTCCAGCTTGGGAGGACTCCAAGGTGTTCCCAGAGCAACTGAGAGACATGCCCAGTAGCACATGCCTGGAACACCTCTCTAGGGAGGTGTCCACCAGGAGAGATGCCTGAACCACCTCAACTGGTTCCTCTACTCTTTGGAGAAAACTCATTTCATCCTCCTGTATGTACAATTTTTGGTCACTGCCCAGAGTTTGTGACCATAGGTGAGAGTAGGATCGTAGACTGACAGACAGAGAGCTTCACCTTGAAGCTCAGCTCCTCTTCACCACAACACACCGGCACAAAGTCCAAAATACTGCGGAAGCTGTGCTGATCCGTCTGTCCATCTCACACATCTTTATTCCATCACTGGTGAACAAAACCCCCGACATATGTCACCTCTTTCACCTGAGGCAGTACTTCACTCCCATCCTGGAGAGGGCAGCAGTAAATGGTTCATGGCAGGTCCAAACTTAACAAATTCGTTAAAAATTCTTGTTGCACTTTTCCAAGGCCTACACTGTCTTTCAACCCAACCACCCAAAATAACAAACTATTTAATAAACTTTATTTACAAGTGACAAAGATAATCAGTCATAGAATTAAAAAGATTTTGATGAATTTAACTTCTGACTAAAGGAATGATGGAAGAAGTTTCTCCTTTCTCTTTGGTTGCCAACATTTCCTGACTTTATTGTTTTTGTTGCAGCGCTAAAGAAGTGCAGAGCAAAGATGGAGA
>NW_023619150.1:10998-13166 GCF_014905685.2 Nematolebias whitei
TTTTCTGTACCTTCATCCTGATCAGCCTCAGTCAGCAGGTGAGACGTGGAGTCCCCCCTGGACATGTCTCCGGTCCTTCAGAGGAGACAGACAAACACTCATGTCTAAGATCTATTGAAGCTGTCCATTCATCGTAACATGAGAGTTGTTGGGCTGTGGAGGAAAAGCAGAGAAAACGTCTCAGATTCAAACCAAAGCTGTGAGACAAACGTCAAAATAAAATAGTCAATAAAACAAAAGTCTTCCCGTGCAATGCTTAGATCAAAAGAGCAGGATGTTTTATTGTTATAATGATGAAACTGGGGGTTTTATTTACCGGTAGTTTGTTTGCTGTTGTTATTTTTCTCAACGTAACACAAAAAGTTTGCAACAAACACGACATGAGCCCAGAGTTGAAGACTCGGAGTGTCTGGCTGTTTCACCACCAGATGGTGACAAGGCTTCATTCTACAACATTATCATCCTGCTGTGTCTAATGAATGTGCAAAAATATTCTGCTTGTGCTGTTACTACAGTAATGGGTATAAATTACACTGTAGAATACAGACACGTTAAAAACAAATTACCCAGTGTCAAGAGCCGGGAATAAAAGAGGGTTTTTAAGCGAGACTTTAAAACCGTGCTTATAAATGGTCTGTACTTGTATAGCACCTTTCTATCTTGTCAAGACACTCACAGCACTTTACAACACAATCTGTGCCTCATTTACCCATTCATACAGACTCTACTAGATCTCTACAAAGCTAATTGAACAAATCATTCTAATGAGATTAACCAGAGCTTTATCACATTCATGCACTGATGGGACACACATCAGAGGCTATGAGGGGTTCAGAGTCTTGTCCGGGGACACTTCATGGGTGTTTATAAGCATATTACTAAATTATGTCTTATTTATTATGTTTTAAGTATTTCACTTTACTATTATCTGTGGGAAGTGGTGGCGCAGAGGTTAAAGGTGAGCCTGTGATCAGAAGGTTGCTGGTTCAACTTCCCGGACCGACAACACAAATTGTGAGTGGGAAAGGTGAAACACCCGCATCTGCTTCTACCCTCATTTGCTCCACTCTCAGCCCTTGAGCAAGGTCACTAACCCCCACCGTCTGCTTTCCCGGGCGTCCTAGATGGCAGCTCTGCTCCACACAGAGGGCTGTGGTAGCTCGGTGGTCTGTGGTTGTCAGGAAGGACATCCGGTGTAAAAACAAGCGCCAAGTCTTTGTGCGAGTTAGTTCACTGTGGCGATCCCTGAAGAAGGGAGCAGCTGAAAGAAGAAGAGAAACTCTTTAACCACGCATTGTGTACTTATACACACCTATGTAAGTACATGTTTACATTCATGCACAATGTATGCACAATCACTTCCATTAGTATACACCCCAGTTTTAGTACTCTATTACTACTACTCATAGGTGTCATAACAATTATATGTGAAGGGGATGTGTCCCCCTCATATTAAAAAAAATATTTGTTTGGACCCCCCCCCCCCCACACACACACACACACACACACACATTTACTATGAAATATTAGTTCACCCAGTGCTGTTTCTACAAAGTATTTCTTCATGAACAAATATTTTTTTTTTTTTTTTCATTTAACCTTTATTTATCCAGGTTAGTCTCATTGAGCCATGAGAACTCATTTTCAAGAGAGACCTGTTTAGGGAGCACATGGTGGGGTTAAGGACCTTGCTCATGGGCCCAGAGTGGGGCGAATGAGGGTGGGGGGCAAGTGTGGGTGTTTCACCTACCCCACCCACAATTTTTGATGTTGTCGGGGCCGGGGCGTGAACCGGCGATCTTCGGATCACAAGCCCACCTCTCTAACCTCTGCGCCACCACTCCCCAAATCCATTCCACTTGATTAAAAGGGGATTAGTCAAACCACTTGTGCCGTGCTCTCTAAAACGGTTATTGACTCAGTGTTTACCGATGTAGGTAAACATGGATGGTTTAAAAACCTGTTGAAATTCTTGATCCCATTGAGCCTCGGGGACTCATTTATAAGAGAGACCTGGTTAGTAAATGTAAATAAATCAGTAAATGTATCAAAGGGCAAAGTAAATTTAAGCTACGCCTATAGTGTTTTAGTTTTAAAAAGTGATTAAAATCTGATTTAAAAAATGCAGACCAATTAAAAACAGTAGGTTCTGACAGAATTTACTTTGC
>NW_023619151.1:0-1433 GCF_014905685.2 Nematolebias whitei
TGCGTGTCAGTCCCTGTGTGTGTGTGTGATTGCGTGTGTGTGTGTGTGTGTGAGTGAGAACTTCTAATAGATTATATTTAAGCAAACTACCTGAAGTTAATATTCTATTTAACTAAGTAATTCTAATCAAAGTAACTGATTAATATTTAAATGATTGTAAGGTAATTAAAAAACCTTCAAAGAATGACACACTCATTTTATAACATGAAATTTCAAGCTTGATTAAAATAATAATAAAAGATAAAACATGAAATCCAACATTCCCTCTCTTGGTCTATCCTTAAAGATAGACCAACAACCCATCATAGGCTACAGATATTTCGTCTCAGCCAACTGCAGGTGGTCTTGTCCTGGCTGGGAGGAGTCCTCACTGGCCTGGAGCACAGGACATGCCGTACCGGTGCTTACCACACCTCCAAAGTGTATCATCCGTGCGACTGCCATTTTAGCGCACGGTGCAACGCAACCCAATAAGACACAAAACAGAACAATTATAGCAAGAGGGGGAACTAACAGCTTAAGGAGCACCTGACTCCATGACCCCGTCATGCACCATGACAAAAATCCCTCTGACCCTGCTGGAGGGTCCTCTCCTTTAGCCTTCTGCAGACCCCTCAGTTGTGCTAGGGCCTCTGTCACTCTGCCCTGAGGGTTTGTACTAGTCTCATCAGGGATGTAAGTGCAACATGCCTCCTTACCAATCACTTCACACACCCCACCTCTAGATGCTGTTAATAAATCCAAGACCATCCTGTTCTGCAACACCATTACCCTCAAAGCTGACAATTCCTCAGAGATGCCTTCCAGCGCCTTGATTGTTGAATTTATGAAAATCCCAAAACGGTAGTCTAAGGTCTCAACCCTTAAAAGTAGCTTTCCAATGCCCGCCCACGGAAACAACGACAACATGATCTTCTCCCCCACCGTCCAGTGCTTGAACTTCTCTGTCACATCTGAACCCCAAATAGAGTCGTGCGGCCTGATGCCCACGTCCCTTCTTTGCCTAACATAATGAGAACCATTACTTACAGACACCAGAAATGATTCATCTGTGACTGCCACAGGTGCACAGATTCCTGTCCAATTACTGGGAAGAGTTAAAAGCACTGTATGTCCGCACAACCAAGCCAGATTCTCCACAGGAAATGTACCATTACTCCCAGGTACCCCAATCTGACGATTACCAGGGTGATATATTGCCTGACACTTCTCCGGGGGGGGGCAACATGCCCACCGCCACTTGATAAGTGTCCTGCCTGTGCTGTCGGTGTACGCAGATGGGAAACTGTTCACCAGGGGTCCACTCCACATACTGGCTCAGCACAACGCCTTGTGCTGCTTGCGTCAGACCGTAGCACTTGGCCTCACATCTGTGCATACCTCTGTTATGTCCACTGGAGCTGTATTGCAGAAAACAAAATGATAACCCTCTA
>NW_023619151.1:1443-11555 GCF_014905685.2 Nematolebias whitei
TGGACCACGCTCCCCTCCTAGGTCTCTCTCTCCTGATCTTCACAGGCTTGGTGCGACACCGACTTAACCCTGGAATGACACAGGTAAACTCCAGCACCAAAATAAGACAAACCATCAGCACCCCCAGTATTCCACCAGCAGTCAACAGCTTATTTGATATGAGAACCATGATATCTGCGTCCCTGCTGAAAATGAAAATTGATTATGATGGATTAACCTGAGACTTACAATATCTGCAGCAAAACGTCAACTCAGCCCAACCTGAAAGAATTTCAGTAGACCCTGTGGAGAAGCTTGGAAAACTTATCACCTATAGTCTACACTTTAATTGAATACCAAAATTATAGTTGTTTTATACCCAGGAATCAATCGCTGTAAACCTGTGAAACAAAATTGATTCAAATGCACACACAGTAAAAGTTAAAAGTGTAACCTCCTGAGAGTAACTGTATGTTAAGATTATAACCTGTTTGATAACTGAAAATGGGTGTATGAACACTTTAAATCAACCTGCAGAAAATGACCACATACACCTTAAAATCACAGTTTTCTCTTTTTTTTTTTTTTTTAGAAATTGGATTGTTGAAGCTGCTCCTCCGATTGTACGCCCAAGAGCTCTCCTCACTCCGACCACAGCTCCTAAGGTCTTCAGAACCGCAGCTGCTCAACTCCTCTTGCCGTTATGTTTCTGCTGCCTTGTATTTCACACAAACATCAACAGATTAAAACTTTGTTGCTCATTTGGTCAGCAGGGGGACTTCATTCCCAGCGTTCTGCTGTCTTTTTATTTCACTAACCCCAATGGGTTTTAAAATGACGCGTCTTCCAAACTTTCCACTTCTGCTCACGTCGCGTCTTCCAATTTATATCTGCACCCGTCGCGTCTTCCAATATATATATCTGAACTCGTCGGGTCTTCCAATATATATCTGAACCCGTCGGGTCTTCCAATTCGCTGACAGCAAGTGCTCACTTATCAGCTGATTTCCCTCTCTTGCAGGTTAGACGCTCGCTCCTGACGTGAGGTGTATGATCACACCTCTCCCTGATGTTGCAGATCCGTCCGGATCTGCTGTAGTGATCGCTGTGGCTCGGCTGCCGGTGCTCACTGGCTGAGATGAAACCACGTGGAACCTTTCCCTCTCAAGCGTACTGCGTATGATGTGCGTTCTGTCACCTCATATGGGCCCGTCCACCTTGGCTCCGCCCACTTTCGTTTAGTGACTTTCAGCAGTACCCAATCTGAGAGTGGGCACGTGGGGTTTACTCCGTCCGGAGTACTGGGCTCAGGAATCTGTAGATGAAAACTGGACAACATACTTTTTAGTGTATCAAAGTACATTTTGTGTGTCATTTTTGATACCTGTTCTGAGGGCCACTCTACATTCTGTTGGGGCCCTGGGAACGACCTTCCTGTGGTCAGTTCATAAGGGGTGAAACCTGTACCCCTGTTAACAGAAGCTCTTACCGCCATAAGGGCGATAGGCAATGCATCCAGCCAATTGGAATTTGTCTGTGCACAGATTTTTGATAATTTTTGTTTCAGGTTTCCATTTAATCTTTCCACTTTACCCTGTGATTGTGGGTGATAAACGGTACCAAACGCATGCTTCAAACCCAAGGCTTTTTCAACCTTCTGCAGATCTGCATTTTTTAAATGAGTCCCATTATCAGATCTAACTATCGCAGGGAACCCATGTCTGGGGATGTAGTGATTTATTAAACACTTGATTACAGTTTGACTATCCTCCTTTTTAGCAGGCCAGGCTTCTGGCGGTGAACGCGTCGACGCAAACCAATAGGTATCTGAAACCTGGTACTGGTTGAATCATGTCGGTGTAATCAATTATTACCTCACGACCCGGTGTCATGTCCGTGGGAAACTTTCCTTGTTGACGCGGTTTAAGAGTTGGCTTGGAGTTATACAAACTGCATAACGTGCATTCTTTCACAAACGCTCGGATCAAGTCGTTCATGTATGGGTGCCACCAGCTGACGACATTCCTCTTCATCTGGTGAACCCCCACATGACTCAAACCGTGTGCCTCTTCAAAAATTCTCCTCTTCAGGCTCAGTGGAAGTACCCATCTTCCATCTTCAGGGTTTATCCACAATCCATCTGGTCTCTTTTCAGCTCCTCTTTCACTCCACATCACCTTTTCTTCTGGAGCTGCACCTTGTTGGCAACAGGCGATGGATTCTTCATCCCATCTGATTCTTTCCCCTTCTTCTTCTGGGGTTATCATCACCATCTGACTCCAGTTGATAAATCCTGAGGCCCTTTTCGCCTCCAAATCAGCTTGACAGTTTCCTTTTGCTATGCTTGAGGAATCTGTATCATGACCTCGACATTTCACAATGGCAATTTCTGTTGGTAACATCAGAGCTGTTTCTAATTCTCTCATATCTGCCTCATGTTTAATAGGTTTCCCGTTAGCTGTACGAAAACCTCCCCTCTTCCACTGGGCCAGCTCCACATGGGCTGCTCCAAAAGCATACGCTGAGTCTGTGAAGATAGTCACTCCCTTGCTTTCCGCCCATCTTAGTGCTGAAATCAGAGCTCTCACCTCAGCTCTCTGCGCTGACTGAGAGCCCTGCAATTTCTCACACACTACAGTTTGATAACCCTGATCTGTTTCCAGCACGACCGCAAAGCCTGCGCTGAGTTGTCCATCCTGCGTTCGAAAACAACTTCCATCACAAAACAGCACCTGTCCCTCTCCAAGAGGTGCGGCTTTTAAGTCTGGCCTGACTCTGTCATCAATTTCCACCCTTCTCTCACAGATGTGTGGTTCACCTCCTCCAATCCTGTCTGCCATGTTTATTCCCTCATGTGTGAACAACAAGTTCGGTGCTTCCAGAATCTTGTTTATCCTCTGTTGTCTTAACGGTGACATAGTGAAGTTTTGTGAATTTACAAAGGCAACCACACTATGTGATGTCAACACATGCAGAGTGTGTCCCATCACTAGGTGGGCTGTCTTTTGTACTAGCTTAGCCACTCCTGCAGCATGTTGTGTGCAGGGCGGATGCCTCTTTTCTGTGTTGTCTAACAGACAGCTGATATACATCAAAACTTTCCTTCCCCCCTCATGTTTCTGAAACAGAACGCCATTAATCACCCCTTCTGTTTCAGAAACATCCAGATGGAAGGGCCGGCCATAATCCGGCAGAGCTAAATCTGTAGCCCTGCTCATCTGTTGTTTCACCTCAATGAAGACCCTCTCAGCTTCTTCATTCCACATCAGCCTGGCAGTGGGTCGTCTCATGCCCTGTTCTTTAACCAAATCGCGCAATATTTGGGTTTGTCCTGCATAATTTGGAATGTAATTTCTGCTGTACCCGGTCAATCCTAAAAATGAGAGCATTTCTTTAACCGTCTGCGGTTTTGGATGATGTAAAATTGTGTCACGGTGTGTAGCAGAGAGTCCTGCTCCTTTCTGTGAGATCATCCTCCCCAAAAAGGACACCTGACGTCTCGTCACCTGTAGTTTGTTTTTACTGACCTTAAAACCTGCTGCATGTAGGTGTTCTAGAACCTTCCTGGTCGCTTCTAATGAGTCTTGTGCAGTGGGACTCGCAATAAGCAGATCGTCAACATACTGAACCAGTACCGTTCCTTCTGGGAGCATTACCTCACGCAAAACTTGTTTTAACACTTGATTAAAGATGCCAGGTGACAGCGCAAAGCCTTGAGGTAGTCTTGTGTATCGCAACTGTTCACCACGAAAGGTGAATGAAAAAATGTCCCTGCAGTCTTCAGCTAGAGGAAGACAGAAAAACACGTTTGCCAGGTCTAGACAACTAAACCATTCATGATTTGGTGTTAGATTATTCAACGCTACATATGGATTTGGTACCGGTACGGTCTGAGTGATCAATTATTTATTGATGGTCCTCAGATCGTGAGCCATCCGGTATTTGTCTGTACCTGCTTTTTGTACAGGTAAAATTGGTGTGTTCCACTCTGCGTAGGAGGGTTCAAGGACGCCGCTTTCCTTTAAACCCTGAATTGTTTCAGCGATGCCCGCTTCTGCAGCTGGTTTGTGAGGATATTGTGAAATCCAAATTGGGTATGTGTGATGCACCTGGAACGTTATGGGAGGGCAGTTTATCAGTCCCACATCTGTGGGTCCCTCAGACCATAATGACCCAGGCATGCTATTAATTAAAGGACCTGCATGCGGGTGGTCCGTCAGTTCATGACCGTGTTCTCTGGGGAGCACATCATGCTGCATTAAAGCTACATCATGTGCTACAGAGATGATTGAATAACACTCACAGCTGGGGGAATACCAGACGGATGTTAAAGATGTTTGTACCCAATCTGAGGCCTCTGAGGCCCTCTTGACCATAGGTCCTAAGTCTCTCGCTTGAAATGCCGGATTCAATGCTAGTGAAATATGAGGCGCTGCTTCAGCCCCCATCATATACCACTCCTTCTGTTCAGGTGTTAAGTTAACACTAGCTGCTATTCCCTCCTTGCCAACAATAATATTCCCACTCTCAATAGGCCAGATGTTCCCTGACAGTTGTTCTGCAAAGTGGTCTTGGAACACCTCATCGCCTTTGCGATCATAAAAGAGAGTGACATGTGGGGGGTCAGGAGGAGTCGAGAACGGATGCAATGTCATAAGCCAAGGTTTCCACGTGAGGAAAACAGAAAAGATACCCCCTCCACCCATGACCTCAGGTTCAAGCAGTCCCCAGTAGATGTCAACATATTCATCATGGACAGGCTGGATCACACACTGTGAGTGAGTAGTGGTGACCAGTCCGCACTCCAGCGAGGTGCCATCAGGTAATCTCACCACAAGTCCATCAGAAGAGCACAGTATTGAAGCTCCCAACCTGATGAGAAGGTCTCTCCCTAAAAGGTTAGCTGGTGAATGTTCAGCTATCACAAAGGGATGTAACAGAGTCTGAGTGCCCACTTTTGTGCGAAGTGGACACGTCACCGGCAGTCTTTGTTTAGCCCCAGAAAATCCAACCACCTCCACCGACCTATTCAACAGTTCACAGTTTAGTGGCAAGTGAGTAATTGTTGAAAATGTCGCTCCTGTATCAACTAGAAACGGCAACTTCTCCGTTCTAACTGTCACCTCCAGTGTTGGGTCTGCCCCTCCTCCAACACTCAGCATTTTCTGTGGGGTGTCTCATTGCTGCTGGAATCCCATCCCCTCAGTCCCGAGAGGAGGATATCCTGCGCGTGGTTGTTGAGGCTGCTGTAGCGGTGGAGCACTTGGCATCGGGTGTGCAAAAGGATGTGGTGGTCTCATTTGTGGCTGGAATGGTTTCTGGAAGCCTCCTCGTAGCACGTAGTTTGGTGCGGCCAGGTAATAACAATCTTTTGCCCAATGCCCTTGTTGGCCACAGATGAAACAGGCATCACCCAGCTGTCCCCATTGTGGAGGACCCCAGCCCCAAGACATCGGCCTCCATCTCACGCCCCCTCTACCCCGTCCGACTGACCTCGCCGGATGCCCACCTCTGGCCCTCCGGCCTGGTGTTTCTGACCACTGCTGCAGAGCAACTGTTCCAGTGGAAACCGGCTCTACATTTCCCTCTGTAATTGACTGTACCGACATTTGTTTTTTCTCTTTACTCCTTCTATCCTCAGCTTGCTTCTGTCTGGCATCCGACAGCTGTAGTTTAAGTAATTGTGCGCGCATAGTTTCTAATTCAGCCGCCTCTTTGTCACCTTGTTTTTTCTCATATTTCAAACTATGTATCACGTGTTTCTCCCAACGTTCAGGAGATGCTGTGAGTAAATCAACATTTTTCTCCAACTCTTCTACAACATCTTTTGGCAGAGAGTCAAGTACTGCTTTTCTAAAATACGGGCGTTGTTGTACGGCTTGCGCATGTACACCTGTCACCCTCTCCCAAGTATCCTTACACTGTTCCATAAACTCCCACGGGTCTACTGACTTGTTCCATTTGAATTCTGGCACCGCAACACCAGCTGGCAATGGGTACAATGTTCTGATTATAGGCGCAATGTGCATAAACACTTCGCACAGCGGAGTCTCATCTGGTAGTTCTAATATTCTCCCACGCCCACGAGAAGTCACTATAGTAGAGTACAAGTACGTCTGGACGGTGGCGTGGTTAGCACAGCGAGCAAAAATGGCGTTCAAATCTCCCACTGCCAGGGTCACACCCAAAGTGAGGGCATTAAACTTTTCCAGCCAGCGTCCTCCACCCTGAATCAGCGGTGGCAGTTTCTCTATAATCGCCTCCAAATCACGTATATGAAATGGTTTATAACCTGACACCACACCTGTCGCACCCTGAGTACTCAGCAATGGAAGTTGAGACACAACGCTGTAACACCTATCTTCATCCAAATCAGGATCCACCTGAACCTGAGCAGAAGTCACCTGTGGCTCCCCTGGACCAACATAAGTCAATCTATCTGGCTGTCTCCTCACCCGGTTTGAAACTTTCTCCGGTGGATGCACCACCTCATCTTCCTCAACTAATCCTGTCAAAGAGCTCGCAATATACAGAGTGGTTTGTTTATCTCCCAGGCTAATGGCCCGCGTACTCTCCATCCGCTTTGGAGACTTATTGAAGAGTGTCCCACTTGGACCAGGACCCTCAGGCCACGCGTCTACTGTCACATTGTCACGTGAACTACTCTTCCACCGTGCTTTTCTGGCCCCTTCTTCCTCACGTTCAGAAAACTCATTACTCAAACGTTGTCGTCTTTGAGCCGACATTCTACCACCAATCCCACCTAAGTCGTTATCCAGAGTACTACTGGTCTCAGAATCAGTCTCCTCAAATGTCAGTCTGCCTTTATGCACCTGCAGCACTGGATAAAGTCCAGCAGGTGGCGCTGTAGTCAACGTCGTACCAGCAGGTGTCTCTGTCAGCACTATCACGCTCTGTCCAGCAGGTAGTGCCGTTGGCACCTTTACCTCAGTCACATCAGGTGGTGGTTCAGAATGTTGTGGCTCCCTCAAGTTCTGTACACTTTGGCACAACAAAGCCAACTGTTTATACGTCTCTTGTATAAAGTTACATTTACATAATTTCTTTTGAAGCCTCTGACGCCTAAGAAAAGAGTTGCATGTCAGTAACTCCTCATTAAGCTCCAGGATCTGTTTGTTTTGATCTTTAACCTTGTCCCAAGCCAGTTGTGTGAGGGTAAGTGGCGTACCTACCTCAGCCTGGACCAGCTGATTCAAAAGTCTGTCCAATTCCCTACCTTTACCTGTATTCGCCGCATGTATGACATTGATTACAGCTTTAACTCTTTTTGATTGTTCTTGTAGAGTATCAACAGTATTTACACATTTTTTAGTTATGTGCTCCATATCTGCTGACATCATTCTCTCAAACACTCGTTCAATTGTCTTTATTCTCACACAGGACGGGCATCTGTTGAAAAACCAACACAAGCCTTTAATTCAAGCAAGTAAAGCCTTGTAATTGCCTTATACAACAGCGCCCCCTTCCGGTCAGGATATGGTAGCACCACTCAGGCTGAGACCTCTGACACACAAAACCTCACCCTCCCCAGACAGAGAAAAAAAAAAAGAAAAAGAAAAAATGGGTTCTCCTTCCCCCACCACTGTCCAAAGGAGAGAGTGAAAGTCTCAGACAACAGGTGTGAGCCTGCAAGCAGTCACACGATGATAAGAGAAAGCAGAGGAGAGAAGAGAGAAAAACAGTCCCTTCAGGGAAACGCAGCGCACGGCACACACTAAAACTCTAAAATTTATACAACTACCCTGATCCGCGATCAGTAGAAATTTGGTAAAGCCTCTGTAGTATGAACAGATGCTGAGATATATTCATACATTAACGGGTTCTTCATTTTTCTGACTGTGTAACATGCGTGCATTGAGTTTAACAGAAATGTAACGAGAGACGTTATTTATCTTTGACCCATCAAAATGAATGCGGTCATTTATTTACAGAATCAAAGATTAACATCACACATTTACATTAATTTGGCAAAATATGAAAACAACAACATGGCTAGTTTTACAGGAAGTGAGAACAATACGGCGATTGTTTTCACTTTTCAGCAGAACAGCAGACATCAATTCACACGGCGGTGATTGAGAAACTTTGCTTCAGACATTTCTAAAAATATCTGTAATGATTTTAGGAGAAAGGAGAGTTTAAAGATGGAAAATGGAGATTTATCTTACAGAGAGATGTATGAGGGAATTTGTTTGTTTTAACCAGAATGTGCACGCTCCTTCGGAACTCAGCTTGGCCAACGGTACGCTTGGTCGAAATAGAACTTTTACCTGGTTGATGATAGTTTCAGCGTCGGTGTAGAGCTCTTCTTTTGACTCTTTCAGCGTCTCCGTTGAGAACAGCCAAATACCTAGAGAGTCGTGCGAGGTTATCCAAACAGAAGTTATAATTCCCAAAATCGTCTCTGCATTCTGGATTCAAGAACCCTGAACTCCTTCAGAGCTCTACTCTTTTAAGCTCTTCTCATCTCGTCTCGTCTCTCTTCGACACACACACACAGAGAACCGGGAAGTTGCCACATTTAAATGGGTTCGACTTCCGGGTCATTTGAGAGCTTTTTGATTGGTGGATAGACCAGAACAGAGGTGTGGTTTGTGATGTAAGGTGTTATGGAAAGTCAAGGATAGAGATTAAGATTGTTTAAAACAGACAGAAAGATTGTTGGAGAAATTCAGACTTCGTGGAGTCAATTCACCTAGTATCTGCTGTGAAAGTTAAACATGACATTTCTTTTCAGTAAACTTTTTAGTTGACCGAAACTCGAACTCTAACACACTTACAAATTTGCTCATTGAAGACAGAAAAATCAAGAAATGCATATTAACCTGATTTCTTCTTTGAATGAGGAATAAAAATCAATACTTACTGTTTATGTAAATAAAAATGAGTAGTTCTCTTCAACCTGCAAACATTGTTTGAACTAACACAACTTGATTATCAAACATTTGTAAAATAGTAATGATCATAGAGGATTGTCTTTTCCACTTGATTAATTCAAGAAAGAAAGTCTCAGGATGGGTCAAACTGTATTTCTGGATTCAGATCAATGAAATGACAGTTTCTGTCCATCTGGTCAGTTTGGACATCAGGTCAAGTTCACTACACCTCTATTCTAAAACATTTCCCTGTAACTCTATCTAAGGAATGGAGTGCCATTTATTACGCAGTCGACACGTAAAGAGGGGCACCCGCGCCTCAGCCATCCACCCACGTCCCGTGGGGGGGCCCTTAATCTCGTCAGATTAAGAGAGTGCCGGCCAGCTCCGCTGTGATCAGGGAAATGCGTTCGATCACCACGTGATCCACCGAGAGGCCTCCAGCCTTCCCCCGGCCACAAGTGAAACTTGTGAATCTCTTTAACTAAGCACACTGTTAAACCAAGCCGTAAAATGCCGTAATACACGTATGCGCACGCGCCTCTATTAAACCAGTCAAATCTGAATACAAGTAAACCGTACGTCAGAAGTTGAACGAATAATTGTAAATTAGCTTACCAAACGTTTCATTCAGGAGATGGTACGGACTCTCACAGTGGAAGAATTTAATCAATTTAATTCAGTTTACAGCCTAAAATGCGGAGTTTTTAGAGCCAAAGCTAACAAGGTAACTCTCGCTTACCTTTAATTGAAGTAAGGGGCCCAGAATTCACAATGTGGGAGTCCTGCACCGACTCGGCCCAATCCGTGGACGCCTCAGCTGCAACGTTCGGGGTCACCAATTCTGTTGTGGCTTATAAGAACCACATTGGTGTTCAATACAGCTGAAGCAGTACCTTAGTTCAAAAAGATTTATTGGACAACGGATTACAAGTATTCAGAAGATCAAAAGACAAATACATTGTATGCATACAAGGGCATTTCTCAGACAGACCTGTATCACGCCAAATCCTCCAGCAAATGTAACGACCTCTGTTCTGACTCTGTCCCTTATTTTACAGAGACTGCTTCTGATTGGTTTAAACACCCCGTTGTCATGGTTACGGGGCTCCTCGGCCTTGGAGGTCACATACCGAAAAGATAAGGTTTATGGTCCTTTGTTAGTTGAAACTTTCTCTTGAGCTGAGCACACTTGTTAAACGATTAAATGCTACTTTCTATTATCTTTACTAATTA
>NW_023619151.1:11655-13165 GCF_014905685.2 Nematolebias whitei
GGTAGTTTGCTTAAATATAATCTATTAGAAGTTCTCACTAACACACATGTAGATGAACAGATGCTCGGATATATTCATCATTTAACACGGATTCCTCATTTTTCTGGACTGAATAAAACGTGCATTGAATTTAAGGAAATGCAAACGTGAGACGTCATCTATGTTTGACCCATCAAAATGAATGCGGTCATTTATTTACAGAATCAAAATTTAACATCAAACATTTACATTAATTTGGCAAATTATGAAAATAACAACATAGCAATCACTCAGGAAAAATCATACGGCCATGATTTTTCCGTTGCTGCACCACAGGCATTTATAAAACTGTACAACTATGATCTTTTACCCACACGGATGTGAATAAGCGCTTTACACAGACATTTCTAAATATCTGGAAGAATTTCTACTTGATAGAAAAGTTTAGAGATGAAAGAAGTTTAGAGGGAGTTAAGATGGTATGGGAGGGGAAGAATGTTCACCAGAATTGACACTCTCCATCAGAACTCAGCTCTCCATCGGTACGCTTGGTAGGAAACTTGATCCATTACCTTTCTGAAGATTCATCAGCAGATATGGAGTTCCGTTAACGCTACCTGTCCAGCGTCTCCTGATTGTGGCTGTAGCTCGTCAGAAGTAGAGCTAGTGATAGTTATAATCCCATGGAACTCGGAAGAGCTTGTTGTCATGTCAGGATCATCCCGTCTCCATCAGAACATGAACAGAACTGGTTGGACTGTGTATCCAGCAGAACTCCAACAGCACTCCATCAGCACTCCATCAGAGCTGTTCCAGAACGGTTCCAGCACCATACCAGACTTAGCAGAACTGACTAGACCAGGAAGTACTGACATTTTAAAGACTCTTTCCCGGTTCACTTTTGGGATTTGTTCATTGGACAGAAACGACCAGACGGGGTGTGTTTTGTGGCGTAAGAGGTTAGAGACAGCGAGAATTGTTATGAAACAGATCAGAAATGTTCTCACAGACAGAGAGAATTTTGCTTTGGCGCGTTTCAGAAACAGGTGCCAAAACTTCTCTATTTACGTCTGAGAGGATTTTAAAAACATGACAGTTCGTTCAACAACTTGTTTTTCGTTTGACTCCAACCTTGGGAACGCACACTTGCTCACTCAAAGGCAGAAATCAGAAAATGCATAATTATTCTGTAACAGCTTTGACATGAGAATAAAAATCATTACTCAGTTAATAAAATTGATTAGTTCACTGCAACATCTAAAATGGTTTGAACTAAGACACTTTGATTATCAACATTTGTAAGATAGTAATGATAATAAAAAGAGAGTGTTCTTTTCACTTGAATCTTCAAGAAAGAAAGTCTCAGGATGGGTGAACCTGTATTTATGGATTCAAATACATGAAATGACAGCTTCTGTCCCACAAGGTTCTTAAGGTCAAGATTTTGACCTTAGACTTAGTTTTTGACATGGGCCTAGTCCACTACACACACACACACGCAATCACACACACACACAGGGACTGACACGCA
>NW_023619152.1:0-1575 GCF_014905685.2 Nematolebias whitei
CAATGAGCGCGCGCTCCAGACGGATGGGCGAACCGTTTTCATATGGGGATTCACGCTGCAGTACAGCTCAAACCCCGGTGTGGAGGAACTCTGTGACGTTTTCCGTCATTTCTGAACAGATCTCGTCCCCTCTCGCAGAAGTTCAGGAAATTCTGTTTTAAATGTAATTTCTAGAGTCTCAGAAGGAGAGGAAAATGAAAGGTCCCACTCTCATCACTTCCTGGTCCCAACGAACTGGAAGATGAGATTTATTCTAGATTGTTAATTTCTGAACTGTGAGAAACAACACTCCATTAATGCGCTGAGCCGCTCTAATTCTGCTTTATCTGGACACCTGCTGCTGCTGAGCAGTTTGTACAGACAGGTGGCAGCAGTGCAACTCACGTGAACCGGTTGAGTAATATAAGCATTTTTCCGTCAGCAGACCTACGTCACACATGTCAGTTTCTCACAGAGGCACACACATTTAACAAGCTGTGGGGGCGCTGTGGTTCTCCACACAGCAGCTCATTTAAATGTTTTTTGGAGTGTCACACATGCTCTTTGAATGTGACTCAACACTGACCTTGAGCTGTAGTATCATCAGTGTTTTTTGATTCACACAGACAGCAAGTGACCGTTGCATACATACTGGTAGGAGATGTATGCGCTCAACCCTTGTGCCACATTGTGAGACAGATGCTGTGTGGGGCACACACAATCTGCTCTCCATTGGAGTAGGGTACACCTCAGGTATTCCGAACAGGGGGCAGATGTGATGTCCGAAGACGGTCCTTTGCGGCACGGGGACCTGGGACCTGGGACCTTCCACCCAGAGCTATGGCTCAGACACGGCAGAAATCCTACGAGCGGCTGTGGACGTGTTGCAACACGAGAGAACGCTCAATGTCAATTATAATTATCGTGGAGCCACGGGACGACCCACCGCTGGGTGGACGTGCCTACTCACAGCCTGTGGTCGTAATGCTTTTTCACCTTCCTCTCTCCGTCTGATATCACGGTTTTCTGAACCGAGCTCAGGAGGAGGGACTGGCAACTCTTCTGCCCCAAGCGCGTGAACGCATCGTGGTTCCTAGGCCTACGACATTTGTTATCAGGGCGCTCGTGGAACCTGCCGTGGAGGGAGGACACTCTCCTCCAGGCGGGAGGAACGATCAGGAGTTAATCAGAATAGGCCAGCATCTGTGGTCTGGCCGCTGTGCGGATCTTTTTGAGGAGATGGATCTCTCTCAAGATGTAGTGCGTACGATTCAGGATTCACGCGCTGCAACCACCACAGCGCTGTTCACATCAAGTGGTCAGTTTTTTCAACGCTGCTGTACAGAGAAAGGCGTAGAGGCCTTTTTCATGTCCACTGGACGACATGCTGTCCTTTTCTGCAGCAGTCGATGGACAGAAATCTGGCGTTCAGCACGATTATCATATGCTGCAGCCATGTTTTCTTCTTGTCTCAACGTTGTCGGAGACAGAACAACCTTTAATCATCCTCTGACGGAGCATTTTGACTCAGATTGAAATAGCAGCTGTGGGCCTGTTTGTGACACGGAAAACGCTCAGTGTCAATTATGGTTTTTC
>NW_023619152.1:1675-3964 GCF_014905685.2 Nematolebias whitei
ACACGCGCGTCCCCGAGCATGCAAATCGTTGTGTGTCTGCTGATGCTGCGGTACGCAGCTCATCTGTGTTGTGCTAACGTTGTGTGCAGCTGCTCCGTGTAAACGCTCGGGAAGCGGGTGCAAGTATGAGCCGATGTGCCCTGAAGAGTCGTGTGTGCGCGCCCTCATTCATGCGACGCCTTAAGCCAGGATTGCCGTGGGAACGCGCGTTGACACTGGTGCGGTCAGGAAGCAGCGCGCAGCATCGGTGGAACAAGGTTACCACTGGCTCAGTCTGCAGAAACACATTCATTCTTGGCTGCGAGTCACGTGAACTTTTGAGTGATTCCACAAGCTGCAGTATTAATTCAGAAAGCCTTCTTCGAGGATGCAGGAGCAAAGCCGCTGAAACAGCTGACGCTGCGGGAGTGCGCATTTGACACCACTGCGATGAAAAAAATTGTGTGTCGCTCCTGCCGAGAGCGAGATACGTTGCTGGGCTCGTACCGCGGTCTCACGTTAACGTTGACGGCGGGCGCTGAGAACTGCATGCGCGCTTTCATGCCGCGGGAGCGCGTATCGGCACCGCTGACAGTGAATGAAAACAACCTTAAAAAGGCTCGTTCGTGATGAGTGTGTGTGATGGGGCCGCTTGTCAGACAATCCATGCTGACAGCCTGGCTAAAGGACACTTCATCATAAAATGATGTTAATTTCATATCGTGTCATCAACATACCTCCAGCAACCCGACACCTGGTTACATTCCCTTGAGCTCTGTATGTTTTCCTGGAGGGCCCCCTGTTGGCGAAGTCCGGGGAAAAAAAAAGAACTTCCGGATGCCGGGGACGTCTGACGGGAGGGGCTGGCGTAGCAGAGCTGGGGAGGCGTTGTGCAGCCGTGGAGCATCTTGAAATGATCTCTCGCTGATGAAAAGAGGACCTCCAACAAAGCTCCTGCAGCTCTCCTGAGAGGAAGGTGGAGTGACGAGCCAGGAGAACCTCTGGGACCTTGTTCTCCGGCTGCGATGCGGGGCGGCAGACAGCAAAAGAGGCGCACCGGTTGAGGATGACATCAGCTGCCCTGTAGACGGAGCGTACTACAGAGGCCGATAGCGTCGTTAGCAAGCAGCAGCTACGAGAGCGGAGTGAGCCGAAGGACAGAGGGCCACCATCTCTTCCCGCCTCTGAACGTGTACGCCAACAGCGTAACGTGTTGTTTGCCTCGGCTGTGTGGAACACATGCTGGTGAGCTCAGTTGGAGAGCGGTGTCACCGTCTCGGTTATGCTAACCGGAGGCACGGGACGCTGGTCCACCTCGACATCTTGCTCCAATGAAGCCTCCATCAGGCTCGCTCCAGGTGGCACGGAGGGACTTTCCGCTCAGTGAACCCCTGCTCTGGAGATGGGTGCGGACTGTGGAGACCGGCCCCCCAATCTACCAGGAAAGAACCGTCTGTGGCCTCGCCCGTAGGATGTCCTGTTGGGAACACGAGGCCAGATGGATCAAGACGGTGAGCCGGAATGGAACCCAGTAAACAACCTTCCCGCCGGATCATCCGAACTGGCGGGAAAGGCGTGGGACGTAAAAAAGGGTCCCTTCATGTCAGCCGCCTCCTGGGTTACGCCGGGCAACCACTGAGGGCGCCATCGGCCGGTAGCGGTGTGATCGCCGATGCGAAACGAGGTGGGATGGGGTGAGCATTCACTCAGCCCCCCTCCACCGACACTACGCTCTCCAGGAGGGAATGAGCAGCGGGGGGCTGCAGCTGAGCGCCGCCTGTCCCGGAGGAACCATCCGATTCGCTCCGAGGGTCGGCGATAAGAGGAAAATTACAAGATGGCGTTGTCCAGCGTGTAGTGACCTGTCACTGAGAAATATTCCTCGGCGCTTACCTTAAAATAAGACTGCTCGTCAGCTTCTCCTCGGGGAGGAGAACTCACCGGACGACCGGAGGTCGACTGTCGGGCTAAGCATTCTTAACAAAGGTTGATCATCTACACAACTTTCCTTCTTCGTTCTTCTGACAGTGCTATTAGCTCGCTGAAGAAAAAATGGGAGCCGATTTCCCGCTCTTAACGTAATTTATACGGACCGGGTGGGGCCCACACAGCAGGTGGGCGTGGACTAAATTTTTCAGTGCAATTCTCCACATATCGGGATAAACCACTAAGCGACAGCTCTTAAAGGGTGAAGCCTATACGAAATAGAAGCACCAGCTTCTCATGACACAGAAAAGGAGCAGGTAAAATACAAAAACAAATGCATGGATGGATGTTTAAAATTTCTGATCAAGAACAATTCATTTTAAA
>NW_023619152.1:4064-8841 GCF_014905685.2 Nematolebias whitei
GGCCTGTTTGTGACACGGAAAACGCTCAGTGTCAATTATGGTTTTTCTCTGAGCCCACGAGACGAACCACCGCTGGAGGTGGATGCGTTTGCCCACAGCCCATGGCCCAAAATGCTTCTGTACGTGTTTTTCTCCACCTCCTCTGATTTTACGGTTCTTGAACCAAGTTCAGGAGGAGAGATTGACAGCTCTCCTGGTGGCCCCCGAAAGCGTGAGCGCACCATGGTTCCCAGTCCTACAACGCCTGCTGTCGGGGTGCCCGTGGAAACTGCCGTGGAGGTAGGACGCTCTTCTTCAGGCAGGAGGAGCGACCAGGAGTTACCCAGAAATAGGCTAGCACCTGTGGGTCTGGCCGCTGAACGGATCCGCTTAGAGAGGATGGGTCTCCCACAGGATGTAGTGCGTACAATTCTGTTTTCACGTGCTACATCTACCATAGCGATGTACACATCAAAGTGGACAGCTTTTCAGAGCTGGTGTACAGGGAAGGGTGTAGAGGCCTCCTCATGTCCATTAGGTGGCATGCTGTCCTTTCTGCAGCAGCTGATGGACAGAGATTTGGCGTCCAGCACGATTAAAACGTACGCTGCAGCCATCTCTTCCTGCCACGAAGGTTTCGGAGACAGAACAGGTTTTAATCATCCGCTGATGAAGCGTTTTCTAAAAGGTGTACAGAGACGCAGGCCTGTTTCACACCCACTTGTTCCACAGTGGGATTTAATACTGGTCCTGTAGGTCCTGATCAAAGCTCCATTTGAGTCTTTGGATCAGTTTCCACTTAAATTCTTGTCTCTTTAAACAGTCCTGCTGCTGGCTTTAACATCCGCTAAGAGAGTGAGTGATTTATCTGCCCTCTCTATCGCTCCATCATGTCTCAGAATTCAGGCTGACGACAGCCCAGCTGATTTAAGACCAATCCAGCTTTTATGCCTAAAACATCACAAGCTCTTTTAGATCAAGAGCGATATCGTTGGAGGGGTCGCCCCCCCTTCACACAGATCAGAAGAAGTAGCATCTTTTCATTTCCTCTGTCCTGTGCGGGCGTTGACGTGTTACATAGCGTGCACAGCTGCAATGCGTCAACATTTGTTTGTGCATTATAGAGATGCATCTGTGGGTCGTCCGTTATCCACCCAGCGATTGTCACACAGGCTGTGTGAGGCCATTTCTGAAGTCTACAGAGCATCAGATTTAGAGCCTCCTGTCAACTTTAGAGCACACGCGACCAGAGGTATTGCATCTTTGACTGCTTTGCATAATGGTATGTCAATGTAGGACATTTGGCACTACGGCCACGTGGTCAACACCCTGCTCATTTATTCGCTTTTATCTACGTAATGTGACAGCTCGTTCCATGACACACTCTGTCTTTAGTGTTTTACAGAATGAATATTGTTGTTTCATGGAACTCTGTCTTACTCACATCTGTCTGCATGCATTACAGTGTGAGATGTTATCAGTCACAAGTTGTGATTGTTATTTTGGTTCTATTGTCACTAATCAGTTCATTTGATTAATAATCAGCTCTCCTGTTATTATTAATCTGTTCATACGGTTCAGCCATAAACCGGTTGGTTCATGGCTCTTTTCAACCTTTTTCCCTCCCCGTTGAAGTTTTCCGGGGCGTTCATGCATTCAGAACGCATAGTTACACAACATGCGTCTGTGCATGGCACACATAATTATGCAATGCGTAATTACGCACATGGGGAGTTGAGTGACAAGACGTTTTTTGGGCAAGCTTCTGCTTCATACGGTGGTCGAATGGACCCAGTGAGGCGAGGACAACATCTGCTTCGCCCGTAACCCACTAAGCGACAGCTCTTAAAGAGCGAAGCCTATATGAAATTGAACGTTGGTTACGTACTGTAACCCCAGATTCTATGAGTATAGGCGTAGCCCTTTAAGCGTCGGGCCTCACTGGCTCCTAAATGGCTGAAGAAAAAGCTATTTTTGGGAGCCGATTTCCCGCTCTTAATGTAATTTATACGGACCGGGTGGGGCCCACACAGCAGGTGGGCGTGGACTAAATTTTTCAGTGCAATGTTCCGCATATCGGGATAAACCACTAAGCGACAGCTCTTAATGGGCTACGCCTATACTCATAGAATCTGGGGTTATAGTACGTAACCAATGTTCTCTCTAATGCCCCTTTTCCATTAGTACCTGTAGTACCGGTACAGCACGGCTCTACTCTACTCGTTACGGTACAGGTTGTGTTTCCATTATGCTTTCAGTACCGGTTCCAGTGGGCGGGGTTCAAATTGACGTCACCATCTCTCACCAGCTGGTGGCGCTGAGACGCAGAAACTGTTTTCAATACAGGTTGAGAATTTATGTTATTTTGAAGTTGTGTGTATGTATGTATGCATGTATGTGTGTATGTACATGTGTATACATATATACATATATATATATATATATATATATATACATACAGACACACACACAAATATATATGCACACACATACCTGTATACATTTTATTTTTAACTTTGCTTTAAAGTTCTTGTTTTGTGATTTGTACATTTGTGGGTTAAAATGCAGACATGTTCCTGTTTTTAGTTTTCTACATTTGCCTTAGAATCTAGCTGTTTTTTGTTTTTTTTGGTTACCTTTTCCTTTTAGCCATTGAAATATAATTTTATCAGATAATATCCTGATGCATGCTCAATAATCCAGGTAGAAAAATCCAAAAAAGTTCAATCTGGTCCTCTGGACTTTTTTTGAATGTCCTGTTGTGTTTTATCTTATTTTCCACCCGAGTCTGTAGTTACCGCTTCAATCCTGCAGGGGTCAGCCAAATCATGCACATCAGATACAACAAACGCACCTTCAAGTTTATGAATATTTAATAAGTAAAGAAACTCAGAAGTCAATAAAGTAGTCACAGATTCACAAGCATAAACAGTGGGTTAGTTAAATGCAGTCGTTATTTTAACATATTAAAAACTGGATGCATCCATTAAACTGTACAATACAACCTAGAAGCTGTCTTTCTGCTCCAAAACTGGCCGCTGGCTGCTCTTCTCGCTTCTCTTCCGTCTGCTCACTACACGAGGAGAGAAAACTCTACACATCCTTTGTTCTGTGAAAAAGGGCGTTCCTTTTTCACAGAACAGGAGATGAAATCAATTCTGTGGGAGCCTCTTCAAAGTAAAACAGGAAGTGGGTCAATTTCAAAATAAAATAAGAATTGGGAGTCAGATTCAAAAAGGAACAAAATATTATTCCACAACAATTCCCCCTTTCGACCTCATCTAAAGAGGTCGACATCAAGTGGAAGAATATGCTTCTCTGCGCCGGAGTGGTTGAATCTCAAAATCAGAAAGTTCATATCCTCTGCGCATTAGGAGCTGACGAGCTATCTCAGGGTCACGCTTCTCTAAAGTGGAAGTGATAAGACGTACTGACAGAGATCTCAGGCAGGGAATACAACAACATCCACATGTGATTAAAATAGCTGCAAATACTGCAATGGACATCAACATGGACACAATCATCTGCTTCCAGGGGCCAAACACTTTGAAGAGCCATTCATCAAGAGGATTATCTATACCAGAGTGAGATTTCATCTCATTAGACAACGTTCTCAAACCTTCAAGTGCACGGGTCACTTTTCCATCAGGGGCAGTGTTATTAGGAATGAAACTACAACACAGGTCACCAAACATGCTACACACACCTCCTTTCTCTGCTAAAAGCATATCAAGAGCCATTCTGTTCTGCACAGCCATCAGAGAAGTCGGAGCTAGTTGCTCCGCTAAGCCCTCAACAGCGTCTCTGGTAAGGTTGGACAGACGCACGACATTGTAATGTATGTAATTTATTCGGTCAACATTTTTATTTGGTGTAATTGGGAAATATGCTGAAACAACAGGTAAATTTTCAAAACCTGTCGCAATCTGATCTACTAATTTGTGCTCATCAGGAACTCCCCTAGGGATTCCTATGGCATCAATATAAGTAGTAGAGCCCACAGTGGGGTCAAAATTATGCGTTGAACGTCTCTTCCTACTGGGAGAGATGGAGGTGTCATTTAAAACTTCCAAACGAGGGCCAATCAAGGTTAACGATGCAGCTAAGCGTACTAATGCACACAATCCCACAGAATCCTGAGGGATATGTGTCAGTAAACGTCTACCACCACAATAATAATACAGGTCAGCGCGAGCCACCTTACCCACACGGGTGTTGTCAGAGACATTTTGTTGCGTGATATTATACCATTCATTCTGAATTTGTCCTAAGGCAACTCTTTTATTTGCAGTTGAGGTGTAATTAAAACAGTAATAGTCAAATCGTTCTACCGGAGCAAACGAGCCTAATTTGGTTATATTAGAAATAATTGGGAATAGCTGATCTAATGTAGTGCAATTCTTAGTATATTTTCTCATAGTCAAACTTAACATGCAATGAAATCCCCAAGCGTCCTCTAGGTGTAATGGAGCTGGCTGGGTGTACAAATTTGGTCGAGCTGCAGCACAAGCTACACATTCAGACAAAGAAGCCTGTCTAGCAGCCTCAGCGAGCCAAGCTAACCAAATGTTAGAGTTAGTATAGCCAGTGGACATAGCAATCACATCCACAGGGGTTAAGCTGGTATAGTCAACACTATCAATTCGCATAGGCATTGGGAGCGATGACTCCTGGGTCGGAGGAGGAGTAGGGTCTTGGACTGGCAACTCTGTAAGAGCAAGTTGTAGCACCCGGAAAGGGTCCTTGCCAGAGACATCCGCGGCTACAAGCACATAAATGGGTTCCGTCACCAAGGTGT
>NW_023619152.1:8941-13163 GCF_014905685.2 Nematolebias whitei
GGCCTGTTTGTGACACGGAAAACGCTCAGTGTCAATTATGGTTTTTCGCTGAGCCCACGAGACAAACCACCGCTGGAGGTGGATGCGTTTGCCCACAGCCCATGGCCCAAAATGCTTCTGTACGTGTTTTTCTCCACCTCCTCTGATTTTACTGTAGTGAACTTGACCTGATGTCAAATCTGACCAGATGGACAGAAACTGTTATTTCATTGATCTGCATCCAGAAATACAGTTTGACCCATCCTGAGACTTTCTTTCTTGAATTAATCAAGTAGAAATGACAATTCTCTATGATCATTACTATTTTACAAATGTTTGATAATCAAATTGTGTTAGTTCAAACAATGTTTACAGCTTGTGAAGAGAACTACTCATTTTTATTTACATAAACAGTAAGTAATGATTTTTATTCCTCATTCAAAGAAGAAATCAGGGTAATATGCATTTCTTGATTTTTCTGTCTTCAATGAGCAAGTTTTGTAAGTGTGTGTCAAAGTTCAGGTTTCGG
Organism: Nematolebias whitei; assembly: GCF_014905685.2. Classification (NCBI taxonomy): domain Eukaryota; kingdom Metazoa; phylum Chordata; class Actinopteri; order Cyprinodontiformes; family Rivulidae; genus Nematolebias; species Nematolebias whitei. The sequence continues at coordinate 9,450 of NW_023619152.1, forward strand.
TCAACTAAAAAGTTTACTGAAAAGAAATGTCATGTTTAACTTTTACAGAAGATACAGGAGAGTTTGACTCCACGAAGTCTGGTTTTCTCCAATAATCTTTCTGTCTGCTTTAAACAATCTTAATCTCTATCCTTGACTTTTCATAACACCTTACATCACAAACCACACCTCTGTTCTGGTCCATCCACGAATCAGAAAGCTCTCAAATGAACCGGAAGTATAGCCGTTTAAATGTGGCGACTTCCCAGTTCAACAGAAGCTTCAGGGTTCTCTCAGAGTTCTCGAGACGAGAAGAGTTCTCATGGAGTTTTTCAGAGCTTGAAAGTTTTTCCTAGAGAAGAGTTCCAGACTTTAACTCTCTGAAGAGAGTTAAAGAGTTCAGAGTTCTTGGATGCTAATGCAGGCGTCCAGGATGCTTCTATTGGAATCCAGAATCCAGAGACGATTTTGGGAATTATAACTTCTGTTTGGATAACCTCACACGACTCCTAAAAGTATTTTAGCTGTTCTCAACGGAGACGCTGAAAGAGTCAAAAGAAGGACTTCACGCCGACCTGATCTATCATCAACCAGGTAAAAGTTCTATTTCGACCAAGCGTACCGTGGCCAAGCTGAGATCTGAAGGAGCGTGCACGTTCTGGTCAAACAGATAAATTCCCTCACACATCTCTCTGTAAGATAAATCTCCATTTTCCATCTTTAAACTCTCCTTTCTCCTAAAATCATTACAGATATTTTAGAAATGTCTGAAGCAAAGTTTCTCAATCACCGCCGTGTGATTGATGTCTGCTGTTCTGCTGAAAAGTGACAACAATCTCCGTATTGTTCCCACTTCCTGTGAAACTAGCCATGTTATTGTTTTCATATTTTGCCAAATTAATGTAAATGTTTGATGTTAAACTTTGATTCTGTAAATAAATGACCGCATTCATTTTGATGGGTCAAAGATAAATAACGTCTCTCGTTACATTTCTGTTAAATTCAATGCACTACATTTACACAGTCAGAAAAATGAAGAACCCGTGAAACGTATGAATATATCCAGTATATGTCATACTACATTACGATTCTTGAACCAAGTTCAGGAGGAGAGATTGACAGCTCTCCCGGTGGCCCCCGAACGCGTGAGCGCACCATGGTTCCCAGTCCTACAACGCCTGCTGTCGGGGCGCCCGTGGAAACTGCCGTGGAGGTAGGACGCTCTCCTTCAAGCAGGAGGAGCGACCAGGAGTTACCCAGAAATAGGCCAGCACCTGTGGGTCTGGCCGCTGAACGGATCCGCTTAGAGAGGATGGGTCTCCCACAGGATGTAGTGCGCACAATTCTGTTTTCACGTGCTGCATCTGCCATAGCGATGTACACATCAAAGCGGACAGCTTTTCAGCGCTGGTGTACAGGGAAGGGTGTAGAGGCCTCCTCATGTCCATTAGGTGGCATGCTGTCCTTTCTGCAGCAGCTGATGGACAGAGATTTGGCGTCCAGCACGATTAAAACCTACGCTGCAGCCATCTCTTCCTGCCACGAAGGTTTCGGAGACAGAACAGGTTTTAATCATCCACTGATGAAGCGTTTTCTAAAAGGTGTACAGAGACGCAGGCCTGTTTCACACCCACTTGTTCCACAGAGGGATTTAATACTGGTCCTGTAGGTCCTGATCAAAGCTCCATTTGAGTCTTTGGATCAATTTCCACTTAAATTCTTGTCTCTTTAAACAGTCCTGCTGCTGGCTTTAACATCAGCTAAGAGAGTGAGTGATTTATCTGCCCTCTCTATCGCTCCGTCATGTCTCAGAATTCAGGCTGACGACAGCCCAGCTGATTTAAGACCAATCCAGCTTTTATGCCTAAAACATCACAAGCTCTTTTAGATCAAGAGCGATATCGTTGGAGGGGTCGCCCCCCCTTCACACACAGATCAGAAGAAGTAGCATCTTTTCATCTCCTCTGTCCTGTGCGGGCGTTGACGTGTTACATAGCGTGCACAGCTGCAATGCGTCAACATTTGTTTGTGCATTATAGAGATGCATCTGTGGGTCGTCTGTTATCCACCCAGCGCTTGTCACACAGGCTGTGTGAGGCCATTTCTGAAGTCTACAGAGCATCAGATTTAGAGCCTCCTGTCAACCTTAGAGCACACTCGACCAGAGGTATCGCATCTTCGACTGCTTTGCATAATGGTATGTCAATGCAGGACATTTGGCACTACGGCCGCGTGGTCAACACCCTGCTCATTTATTCGCTTTTTTCTTCGTAATGTGACGGCTCGTTCCATGACACATTCTGTCTTTAGTGTTTTACAGAATGAATATTGTTGTTTCATGGAACTCTGTCTTACTCACATCTGTCTGCATGCATTACAGTGTGAGATGTTATCAGTCACAAGTTGTGATTGTTATTTTGGTTCTATTGTCACTAATCAGTTCATTTGATTAATAATCAGCTCTCCTGTTATTATTAATCTGTTCATACGGTTCAGCCATAAACCGGTTGGTTCATGGCTCTTTTCAACCTTTTTCCCTCCCCGTTGAAGTTTTCTGGGACGTTCATGCATTCAGAATGCATAGTTACACAACATGCGTCTGTGCATGGCACACATAATTATGCAATGCGTAATTACGCACATGGGGAGTTGAGTGACAAGACGTTTTTTTGGGCAAGCTTCTGCTTCATACGGTGGTCGAATGGACCCAGTGAGGCGAGGACAACATCTGCTTCGCCCTTAACCCACTAAGCGACAGCTCTTAAAGGGCGAAGCATATATGAAATTGAACGTTGGTTACGTACTGTAACCACAGATTCTATGAGTATAGGCGTAGCCCTTTAAGCGTCGGGCCTCACTGGCTCCTAAATGGCTGAAGAAAAAGCTATTTTTGGGAGCCGATTTCCCGCTCTTAATGTAATTTATACGGACCGGGTGGGGCCCACACAGCAGGTGGGCGTGGACTAAATTTTTCAGTGCAATGTTCCGCATATCGGGATAAACTACTAAGCGACAGCTCTTAAAGGGCTACGCCTATACTCATAGAATCTGTAGAATCTCATAGAATATAGTACGTAACCAACGTTCTCTCTAATGCCCCTTTTCCATTAGTACCTGTAGTACCGGTACAGCACGGCTCTACTCTACTCGGTACGGTACAGGTTGTGTTTCCATTATGCTTTCAGTACCGGTTCCAGTGGGCGGGGTTCAAATTGACGTCACCACCTCTCACCAGCTGGTGGCGCTGAGACGCAGAAACTGTTTTCAATACAGGTTGAGAATTTATGTTATTTTTGAAGTTGTGTGTATGTATGTATGCATGTATGTGTGTATGTACATGTGTATTAATATATACATATATACATATATATATATATATACATACAGACACACACACAAATATATATGCACACACATACCTGTATACATTTTATTTTTAACTTTGCTTTAAAGTTCTTGTTTTGTGATTTGTACATTTGTGGGTTAAAATGCAGACATGTTCCTGTTTTTAGTTTTCTACATTCGCCTTAGAATCTAGCTGTTTTTTTTGTTTGTTTTTTTTGTTACCTTTTCCTTTTAGCCATTGAAATATAATTTTATCAGATAATATCCTGATGCATGCTCAATAATCCAGGTAGAAAAATCCAAAAAAGTTCAATCTGGTCCTCTGGACTTTTTTTGAATGTCCTGTTGTGTTTTATCTTATTTTCCACCCGAGTCTGTAGTTACCGCTTC